>NC_025687.1:10110219-10150067 GCF_000633955.1 Camelina sativa
CCCCCCCCCCCCATAGCAAAGTTGATGTGTCGGTCGACGATGAGAATCCAAGCCATCATCATCAAACAAACGCGTATTTTAGAAACAGAGGCGCACGGTAAGGTCAACTTTTGGAACAGAGAGGAAAAAGACTTCAACTTTTTTCTCCTCTCTTCTCTCTCGATTTGTTTTCTCCCGGTGTGTGTGTGTGTGGGTGTGCTTTTGTCGTTTCATCGTTCGTTTACTCCAACTTGCTTTTATTATTCTACGCTCTCAGCTCATGGACTAATCACATCAAACAACACAACACAAAAGAAAATATGGTTTTTTTTAAGAGAAAATAAAATAAATATCTCTGTTTTTATTTTATTTTTTATTATTCAATGATGGGTACGCTTCACCTCTAAGTTTTGACCAAAGAAGTTTCTTCGTTTCTCAAACTCTCTCTTGTGGTCACCCGTTGTTTAATCGGAATATACCAAGAGAATGCTAAGATTCACTCTTCATCTCTCGATTTCGTCATGAGTTTCTTCTCTGTTTATCAATGGAGGTTGGGTTTTGGAATCTTTACAATTTCCAAGTTTTTGTTTTTTTTTACTTGTTGCAAACTTTCTAATTTTAATGTGTATTGCCCTATTTGGCTATGTTTCTTCAAAAGGTTCTTTCTTTTTTAGATGTTGCGTCTTAAAGTTTCAACCTTTATTATTTAGCTAAACACTATTACTACTCGAGAAACTGATGAAGAATAACTTGTGCTACTGTTTATGGGTTGTGTTAGTGTCAGCAATGTATTTTTTTTTTAAGGATATCGATTGGATCTATATCTATGGAAAGCTAAGCTAGAGATTCTGTTTCTTAAAATTGTTGACTTACAGATGTTGAGCTCTTCTTCTTCTTCTACTCAAGTTGAAACATTCAGAGACATGGGCATGTATGAACCATTCCAACAGTTATCTGGTTGGGAGAATCCTTTCAAATCAGATGTCAACAATATTAGTAACAATCAGAGTTCTTCAACAACACTTGAGGTTGATACTAGACCAGAAGCTGATGATAACAATAGAGTGAGATATTCTTTATTCCGTGATTCATGCTTTAAGACTGATTTTATAAGTGTTTGTTTGTTTGGTGATTGTATGGTTAAATTATGTGCAGGCGAATTATACTTCTTTGTATAATAATAACTCTGTTGAAGCAGAACCTTCTAGTAATAATGATCAGGACGAAGACCGGATTAATGATAAGGTAGAGACATTTTAGCATTTTAAGGCTACTTTGTACCTTTTGGTTTCGAAGACCTCATAAACTCCTCCTTCTCCATTTTAATCTTTAAAATTAGAGGAAGAGACACGGCGTGATGACATGAATTGTTGTTCCTTCTCTATGCACAGATGAAACGGCGTTTGGCTCAGAACCGAGAAGCTGCTCGCAAAAGCCGTTTGAGAAAGAAGGTAAGAAAAGGTCCCTTGGTGGGATTTTCTTGTGGTTAATGATAAAAAGGGAAAGCTTATGCAAAGTTACGTCTGTGTACCTGTAGGCCCATGTCCAACAGTTAGAAGAAAGCCGGTTGAAGTTGTCACAGCTCGAGCAGGAACTTGTCAGAGCTAGGCAACAGGTTAGCTCGATCTTGTTTCTTTGTTCTGTGTTCATCAAGCTTTTTATGACTCATACTGACTCAGTGAATTTGGTTCGTTTCAGGGATTATGCGTACGCAATTCATCAGACACTAGTTATCTAGGACCAGCTGGGAACATGAACTCAGGTTGGCTTTTATATCACTAAATAAGCTTATGTTAGCATTGCTTAATCTCTTAATCTCTTAGTATCTCAACGATATAAATGGTCTCAATGAAACCTTATTCAAGGGATTGCTGCATTTGAGATGGAATACACACACTGGCTCGAAGAGCAAAACAAGAGAGTTAGTGAGATTCGAACAGCGCTCCAAGCTCATATCAGTGACATTGAGCTCAAGATGCTGGTAGATACTTGCTTGAACCACTATGCAAATCTCTTCCGCATGAAAGCAGATGCTGCAAAGGCTGATGTGTTCTTCTTGATGTCGGGGATGTGGCGAACTTCAACTGAACGCTTCTTCCAATGGATTGGAGGTTTCCGTCCATCCGAACTGTTAAATGTAAGCCCTTTTTTTCACTTTTACACGTATAGTGTTCACTCTTGAGAAGACAATCTCAACGCTTATTGTTGTCTAGGTTGTGATGCCATACATTGAGCCCTTAACCGATCAGCAACTGTTGGCGGTACGTAACCTCCAACAATCATCTCAGCAAGCAGAGGAGGCTCTTTCTCAAGGCTTAGATAAACTTCAGCAGGGTTTGGTCGAAAGCATAGCAGTTCAGATAAAAGTTGTCGACTCCATGAATCATGGGGCTCAAATGGCTTCGGCCATGGACAATCTCCAAGCATTGGAGAGTTTTGTGAACCAGGTAACCTGCCAATACTCTTCATATCGTAATATAGCTAAATGTGTTTGATGTGTGCTTTTGTAGTCTCCATGATCTTTCTTCTTAAATCCAAAATATTTCATTTTCATTCTGCAAAAACCAAGAAAGCTTGTCTTTTCTGTCTGTATAATGCATTGAAACCATCTCTGTTGGAACAGGCGGATCATCTAAGGCAACAGACTCTGCAGCAAATGAGTAAGATCTTGACAACAAGACAGTCTGCTCGAGGCTTGCTCGCTCTAGGGGAGTACTTCCACAGGCTTCGTGCGCTTAGTTCTCTTTGGGCAGCTCGTCCAAGAGAACACACTTAACAGGTTAGGAGGCAAAACAAAGAGAAAGAAGCACCAGGAAAAGTCATCAACCTTGGATAATGTTTAGCTAGGCACTTGTTTATCTCTCATAGAGTGTTTGGAAATGAAGGCTCCATTAGAGCATCACCTTCCTCATTGAAGTTTTTGGTTTACGTAAAACGACTAAGGTGTAAATTTGGGTGGAAACAAACATTTGATAAATAAGGCTCTTTCATATTTGTAAAATATAACAGGGTTTGCAGTCTTCTTCGTATATGAGAATTTGTGTCCAACATCTAGTTTTATGTATTTGTGAGGGACTTGAATACAAAACACCGGTGATGCGTTAACGTTAGACCCAACTGATATGAAACCGGTTATGAGGAGAGGACTATGGTTGGTGAACTTTTGGGTTTTGCTTGCTTTTCTCAAAGTGCGCATTCGTCATCGTCATCGTTGCGTTTCTACTTTCATCACCTAATGGAGGAGAAAAGTAAGAAAAAAAAAGAAATAAAGAAAGAAGGCAAAATCTCCCTGCTTATCAGTGAAGGTTGGTTAAAGTTTTACCCTTGTGTTCCTTCCTCCTTTGTGTTAAACTTTCCTGGTTCTGTAAATTTAAAAAAGTTTCAATTTTTTGAAACTTGGGGAGCTTGAAAACTGGTGTTTTACTTTTTTTTTAGAACTGTTGCAGAACTTCTGCTCTGTTAACTCTTGTGTGTTGGTGATCGTTTGGAATTTTAGGATCTTGATTGATTCTAGCGAGTGTGGAGCCAGAAAGGTAGAAACACACTCTTTCTTCTCTCTTCTGCTTGTGTCTTGTCAGATTCTTTAAAGCCTGAATTTGTAATTATTGATACAAATTTGGAACTTTTGCTGTTTGTGTCTGTGAATGCAGAGCCTAGCTGAAATTACCACAGCTTGAAAGTAGCAGCAGGTGAAGTGAAGCTTGGTTCTTTTTGTTATGTGTTGATAAAAATTTATCTGTTTCATACTAACTCAATGACACCTTTTCTCTGTTCATCGATTATCAAAATCAGTTACTAGTTATCTATAACTATGACCATGCGCACAGGTTGGTAATTTCATATAAAAGTATATACATATGTTTTTGGCTTATACTAGTAATCCTTCATGAGAGATCGTTTCAGGGATTGTTGCATTCGAAAGGGAATACGGACTCTGGCTAGAAGAGCAGAACATGAGAGTTAGTGAAATTCGAACAGCCCTCCAAGCTCATATGAGTGACACTGAACTCAGAATGTTAGTAGAATCTTGCTTGGACCACTACGCAAATCTCTTCCGCATCAAAGCTGATGCTACAAGGATTGATGCGTGATGGTATCAGGCATGTGGCGAACTTCGACTGAGCGTTTCTTTCAGTGGTTTGGAGGTTTCCGCACATCCGAGCTGTTACATGTTAACTTCATTTGTTGTTGTGGATTTTGACCTTTATGTTATATAGTCATTTCAGTACTCTTTAAAGCACTTAAAATTGTTTTCCTATTGGTTTTTCAGGTTGTGATGCCATATCTTAAGCCGCTAACCTTTCAGGTTCTCTCTCTCAAGGGATATATAAGTTAAAGATGGCTTTGGCTGAAAGAATAGCAACTGAAATAACAGTTGTTGAGTCCACGAATTATGAGGCTCAAATGGCTGCAACCAAGGATATTCTTGAAGCATTGCAGGGTTTCGTGAACCAGGTAAACATACAACACACCATGCTCTTCATAGTGTTAGGATTTTAGCTCAGTGTTTGGTTTGTGCATCTGCAGTCTCCATTAACCCCCACCATTTTCATATGTATTTTCATTCTCGTCCGTTTTTCTATTAGTTTACGAACATTCAGGTTTGGGAGGATATGGACATTCAAAAGTTAAGTGTACTAATGGCAAAACATAGGAAGATTTTTCTATATATAAGCTTGTGTCTTACTTATGCCACTCTGTTTAACAGGCAGATCATATTAGGCAGCAAAATCTGCAGCAGATGAATAAGATCTTGACAACTAGACAGGCCGCTTGGGGTCTGCTCGCTCTAGGAGAGTACTGATACGTATGAGCAGCAACATCCTCCTATTCTCTATCATTACCAAAGAAAGAAGAGAAGCCCAAGTGGCTAGGAATCCAATAACATAGATCCAATAGGTCCAAGAGGAAGTAGCAGGCCTTTTGATGGGTTGTTCTAGTTTAATATGAATAAGGTCATTGTCCTACGGTACTGTGGCCACAACGGCTTTTTGGTGTAGAGACAAGGGAACATTAGGGTATCAGAAATAGTACTTAAAGACAGNGGGGGGCAAGGGAGTGGGTATCAAATATCAGAATACTTTTGTAAGGGGAGGGGAGAGACTCCGAGCATTTCTCTCAAACTTGTCTTTTTTATCTTATAATAAAAGAAGCATTTGTCTTATTCATTGTCTTACTCTCAGTTCTATACCCTAAACGTATCAAATTGGTATCAGAGCCGTCTATCTTGGGAACTACTCTTCAAGATGGCACTTAAGAAGGTGGAAGAGCTAGAGAAGGTCATGGAGAACATCCAGAAGGAAGTCCAATAACTGTCCAATATGGAGTCCGACGTCAGCGCCATGAAGAAACAACTGGGGAAGCTTGACGTCTTGGAGAAACAGATGGCCAAGCTGGATGTTGTGGAACGTTTGGAGCGAAGAATGGCGGAGGAGGACCGCCGTACGTGGGAACCAACCAAAGGAAGCGAAGATGATACTCAAGTCTCCGGTGTGGAGAAACCAGGAGGGGACGAGTCTCATCAACGTTACCTGCAGACTCCTACACTTGAGGTGGGAGAGATGCAGAAACAGAACCCAACGGTTGAGAAAAAGGAGCAACTCTCACAGAGGATCGAGCTTCTCCTGTTTGATGGAGAGGAGGCGGAAAGCTGGGTCCTTCGCGTGGAGCAATACTTTGAGTTGCAGGACTTCACCGAGGAGGAGAAACTGAGAGTTGTGCGAGTGTGTTTCTTAGGAGATGCACTCTCTTGGTACCGTTGGGAAAAGGATCGAAATCCTTTCCTCAACTGGGAGCAGCTTAAGAACCGGTTATTGGAGAACTTCGCCACGACACATGACTTGACCGCCGACGAAAGGTTGATGTTGCTCTGACAGGAAGATACAGCCGGACAATACTGTAAAGACTTCATCACCCTAGCTTCAAACGCCTCGGAGGTGTCAGAATGGGTGATGGAGATGGCTTTCATGATTGGGTTGAAGCCTAAAGTTCGCAAAGGGGTGAGGATGTTCGAGCCTCGGACACTCAAGTTGTCTAGACTGGTGGAGGATTGGGAAGGACAAGGAGACTCTCCGGCACCATCGGGGTGGGAACTCACGAACAAAACCAGAGCACGAGTCATAGGAGACAAGAACCCGACACGGGGGACCCATTCAACCGGTACAGGGGCAATATCGTCCATTCCAAAGACTACGGTCTCTAATGAGACGATAACGACACAATTTCGTGGTACGGGTGAAAGAAACCTAAATTCCAAACCCACAATTGGAGAGAACCGCATATCCACTTACCGGCGGTTGTCCGACGTTGAAGCTAATGATCGTCGTGCTAAAGGGTTGTGTTTCCGATGCGACGAATGGTACCATGTGGGACATCATTGTCGCCTTAAGGGACTGCAAGTGCTGGTGGTTGCTCCGGAGGAGGAGCAGAGCAACGAAAATGAGAAGGAAGAGGTGGTGGTCCCGGAATTTGCGGCGTTGTCGATGCACTCAGCGGCTAGGATATCGTCCCCGCGAACCATTAAAATGCGAGGTAAAGTCCTAGGAGAGGATGGGGTGGTTATGATTGATCGTGGGGCGACCCACAATTTCTTGTCTCGCTCTATGGCCCGACGGTTGGGAATTACTACGAAGGGGACAGCAGGGTATGGTGTACGAATGGGAAATGGTGTATTGGTTAGAGGAGAGGGTGTGTGCCAAAAGGTGACTCTATTATTGCCAGTATACACTCTCGTCACCAGCTTTCTACCCCTGGAGTTAGGAGAAGCCAATGTGATTTTGGGTATGCAGTGGCTCGAAACACTCGGGGACACTAAGGTTAACTGGAAGGAGCAAAGGCTAGGGTTCATGGTGGGGAAAGAGTGGGTTACTCTCCACGGTGAACATAGCCTCCGGAACTCTGTGATCTCGCTTAAGGCTTTATGGAAGGTGGTGAAATAGGAGGGAGAAGGCATGTGGGTGGACTATGGGAGTCTCCAAGCAGAAACAAAGAAAGGAGAAGGAGTCACTCCATCAGAGCTTCGCTCTCTGCTAGAGGAGTATGCGCTGGTATTTGCTGAACCCCAAGGTCTACCTCCTTCACGAGGAAAAGAACATGCTATCACTCTGAAGTCAGGAGCAGAACCGGTTAGTGTCAGACCATTTCGTTATCCTCAGGCACAAAAGGAAGAAATAGAGAAACGAGTAGCAGTCATGCTTGCAGCAAGGATCATTCGTGAGAGTGGGAGCCCATTTTCTAGTCCGGTATTGTTGGTGAAGAAGAAAGATGGGAGTTGGAGGTTCTGTGTGGATTATCGAGCACTGAATAAAGCGACTATACCGGATAGCTACCCGATCCCCATGATCGACCAACTGTTGGATGAGCTTCATGGAGCCAAGGTGTTCTCCAAGTTGGATCTTCATTCCGGATATCACCAGATTCAGGTTAAGTCTGAGGACATACCAAAGACAGCTTTTAGGTCTTATGATGGACATTACGAGTTCCTCGTGATGTCTTTTGGCTTGACAAACGCTCCTGCTACTTTCCAGTCATTGATGAATGACATCTTCTGACCCTTTCTTTGACGGTTTGTTCTGGTGTTCTTTAACGACATTTTTGTCTACAGTCGAACTCTAGCAGAACATCAGTGTTATCTCAGGGAGGTTCTTCAAATGCTGCACAAGCACAGTCTGTTTGCCAACCAGAAAAAGTGTCAGTTCGGTAGCGAGCAGGTGAATACTTGGGACATGTGATTACACCTGAAGGAGTAGCGGCGGATCCAAAGAAAATCAGTGCAATGGTGGAAAGGAAAATTCCCACGAATATCAAGGCATTACGCGGATTTTTGGGTCTCATTGGTTACGACCGCAAATTTGTGAAAGGTTATGGAGTGATTGCATGACCCTTGACCACCTTACTTAAAAAAGATCAGTTCGAGTGGGGTGAGAAAGCGGAAGAAGCCTTCATGACACTCAAAACAGCCATGACTACGGTGCCAGTTTTGGCTCTTCCGAACTTCTCAGAAATGTTTGTGGTGGAGTCAGATGCATCTGGGATCGAATTGGGGGCTGTATTGATGGAGAACGAGCGTCCCATAGCATACTACAGCTATTCTCTAACTGAGAGGCAGTGGCTCAAGTCAGTGTATGAGCGTGAGCTCATGGCAATAGTGTTGGCTATACAGAAGTGGCGTCACTATCTGTTAGGGAGGAAGTTCGTGGTCAGGACAGATCAGAAGAGTCTCAAGTTCCTGCTAGAACAAAGGGAGATCAACATGGAGTATCAACGTTGGCTCACTAAGATCCTGGGGTTTGATTTTGACATTCACTACAAACCTGGTTTGGAAAACAAAGCTGCGGATGCCTTATCTCGCAGAGAGGTAGTTCCGGTGCTGTTTGCTCTTTCGGTACCCGCAACAGTACAATTGGAGGAGATATGTTCCAAGGTGGATAAGGATGGAGACCTACAGGAGATCATCAAGGGGATACGTACTGGATCAGGAGCCAACTCAGACTATTCGCTAGTCCAAGGGCGTCTGTTGAGACAGGGAAAGCTCTTGATTCCTAAAGGTTCTGCCATCACCGGATTGATAATGAGAGAGTTTCATTATGGAAAATTGGGAGGTCATGGAGGGGTGTTGAAAACTCAGAAGCGGATTGGAGAACTATTCTTTTAGGAAGGGATGATGACTGACATTCGAATGCATGTGGCAGCGTGTCAGGTTTGTCAACGTTACAAACACTCCACACTCTCCCCCGGTGGTCTGTTACAACTGTTGCCCATCCTTGAGAAGGTTTGGGAGGATATATCTATGGATTTCGTAGAGGAGGGATTGCCAAAGTCAGGAGGACATAACGCGGTTTTGGTGGTGGTGGACAGATTGTCCAAATATGCCCATTTCTTGCTGATCAAGCACCCTTTTACAGCGACTGATGTGGCGAACCTGTTCATCCAGGAGGTTGTACGGTTGCATGGGTTCCCTCGCTCCATTATCTCTTACAGAGATAGGGTCTTCACTAGTCAGTTCTGGAAGGAGCTATTCCGCCTAGCGGATACCAACCTTTGCTTCAGCACAACCTACCATCCTCAAACCGACGGTCAAACGAAGGTGACTAACAGAAGCATGGAGACATATCTGCGTTGCTTGGCAGGGGAACAACCACGTACCTGGGCCAAGTTTCTTCCTTGGGCAGAGTGGTGTTATAACACATCATTTCACTCTGCTATTAAGATGACATCGTTTCAGGTGTTATATGGCCGAGAACCACCCTCATTGGTGAAATATGAGACTGGATCCACTTCTAATGCAGATTTGGACCAGCAGTTGCAGGAGAGGGATGCGACGCTGGTAATCATCAAGGAACACTTGCACAAGGCGCAACAGTTGATGAAAACACGAGCGGATGGTCATCGCAGAGAGGTGGAGTTCTAGGTAGGGGATCGGGTTTTTATCAAGCTGCGACCATATCGCTGTCGCAGTCTGGCCAGAAGAGTGAATGAGAAGTTGGCGGCCCGTTTTTATGGTCTTTATAGGGTCGAGGCAAGGGTGGGGGCAGTCGCATACCGCCTCAAGCTACCACCGGAGGCCAAGATACACCATACATTTCACATTTCCCAGCTAAAAAAGGCAGTCGGAAAACAGATGGTGTCAACCTCCATTCCAATCCAACTCTCAGGGGAAGGGGTTCTTGAAGTAGAACACGAGAAGGTATTGGGCAGGCGCACCAACCCTCATTCGAGACAGAAAGAAGTTCTAATCAAGTGGAAGGGTCTACCTGACTATGAATGTTCTTGGGAGTGGGTCAACACAATCAAAGGGCAATTTCCACTCTTCAACCTTGAGGACAAGGTCGATATCGAAGGCGGGGTAATGATACATATGAGCAGCAACATCCTCCTATTCTCTATCACTACCAAAGGAAGAAGAGAAGCCCAAGTGGCTAGGAGTCCAATAACATAGATCCAGTAGGTACAAGAGGAAGTAGCAGGCCTTTTGGTGGGTTGTTCTAGTTTAATATGAATAAGGTCATTGTCCTACGAAACTGTGGCCACAACGGCTCTTTGGTGTAGAGACAAGGGAACATTAGGGTATCAGAAATAGTACTTAAAGACAGAGGGGGGCAAGGGAGTGGGTATCGAATATCAGAATACTTTTTTAAGGGGAGGGGAGAGACTCCGAGCATTTCTCTCAAACTTTTCTCATTTATCTTATAATAAAAGAAGCATTTGTCTTATTCATTGTCTTACTCTCAGTTCTATACCCTAAACGTATCAAATTAAGGCGGGGGTAATGATACGTATGAGCAGCAACATCCTCCTATTCTCCATCATTACCAAAGGAAGAAGAGAAGCCCAAGTGGCTAGGAGTCCAATAACATAGATCCAGTAGGTCCAAGAGCAAGTATCAGGCCTTTTAGTGGGTTGTTCTAGTTTAATATGAATAAGGTCATTGTCCTACGGCATTGTGGCCACAACGGCTCTTTGGTGTAGAGACAAGGGAATATTAGAGTATCAGAAATAAGTGGATATCGAATATCAGAATACTTTTGTAAAGAGAGAGGAGAAACTCTGAGCATTTCTCTCAAACTTGTCTCGTTTATCTTATAATAAAAGAAGCATTTGTCTTATTCACTGTCTTACTCTATACCCTAAACGTATCAAGTACTTCCATAGGCTTCGTGATCTTAGTTCTCTCCGAGGAAGCGTGTCCATGAGAACCCGTTTATAACAAGTATGAGGTAACACAAAGGCAAAATGTAACACAAAGGTAATGTCAATCTCCAGCTTCACTCAGAAACAGAGAAAGTATATATATATATATATATATATATTCTCCTTTAGAGCATTATCTTAGCTCATTTAATTAATGTAATAGCTTGCTTTATGAATTGAATTCTCTAGAGAAAGGAAACATGTAAATAGTGGAAAACTGGAAACTGAAACCTTTTTGGTTTGTATATAAAGTTTATCAACATGTGTCATGAAACCAAAAGGTATCAGAACCAAACCAAACCGAAATATTTTTGGTTTCTATACATATGGTTTGTATATAAAGTTTATCAACATGTGTCATGAAACCAAAAGGTATCAGAACCAAACCAAACCGAAATCTTTTTGGTTTCTATATATATGGTTTGTATATACAGTTTCATATCCAAACTATTCGAACCCCGAAAGAACAGCTCAACGCTATCTCTATCATAACCAACCCAAGTTGGAATATACAAGAAAGATGAGTACTGCGCCGAGGGAAGTTTATTGTTCTATTGGTACCGTAGCAAGCAAGTAAAGCGAGTCTGAATTGATGAAACAAGTGAAACAGTAGGAAACTGTTACGTGTAGTGAAACTATATTAAATTAAATACTTACTACCAATCATGAATTTTTGGAAACACTCTCTATGATATATATGAAATCTGAATGAAGCCCTAGAAATACCCCCAAAATATATTTGGTTCTCCTTTTATTTGTCTGAACCGAATGGAACTAAAAGATATCTGAATCAAACCAAACAGAAATATTTTAGGTTTTTCTATATGGTTTGTAAACTTTGTATATAAAAGTTACATAGATCCACACTATTCGAAACCTGCAAAAACTGCTCAAGTCATAATTAATTAAACATGTTGGACTATACAAAAGACATAATTCCTCCGCAGAGCAATTATTCTGATGTAATTCTTTCATCTTCTTATTGTTTAGATGAGGTTGATTGTGTTTGAGATGACTAGCTAGTGTTCCTATAGGGTACCGATTGATACAGTGAACCGTTCCTATATCACGATTGATTATTTTCTCTGATGGGTTTTCTTAGGGTTTCGATTTTCCCAACGGTAAAACTCGCCACCTGCGCCTTCGTCGCTTTGAATGGGGAGATAAGTATCCTAAGTTTCCTTTTGGTTCCGTGGTCAAGCTTTATGCTAGGTTGGGGCTTCATCGTTACAATTTGTTGGAGGTAAAAAATTTTGAGTGCTCTATGTATATCGATATGGTGTGACTAATATTATTATTATACCAAATGAAATTAACTTAGCATTCTCAATTATCTTTCAGGGGACAAACTTGCAGCTGGATAGCCTAAAGAGTTTCACCGTGAGCATAACTGGCGGTCCTTCCTCTTACTACGTCAGTCTGGTTGCACGTGTTCCAGATAGCGGTTTGCAGCAAACCTTTCAAGTTCTAGTTCGAGAAAGGAGTCTTGGCTTTCTAGACTTGGGGTGCTCTATCGCTAGACCACTAGGTAAATTAAGATTTGACTTAGACTTGAATTATGGTGCATTTAGACTTGATTTGTGGTGCATTAATTATCCTCCAATTTTCCCACTACATCTTATACATTTGCTTGATAGTGACCACCAAGGAGCCTTTCCTACGTCGTCATAGCGATCCACCACCTGATGGTTTGTTTTTCAGTGATGAATTGCCTGATTGGCCATTGGAGATTGCTTTCAATAATAGAAAACGGTTTCACCTCGTAAGATCATTAGTAATAACTAACACAACTCACTCACTCACTTGTGGTTTTGCTTTTTGCCTTGTAGTGATGAATTATTGACAAATTTTGCAGGGAAAGAATCTGAGTTGAGAGACAATGACTGGATTCGTCTCTATTTGGAACTTGCACTTGTTTTCCACGACAGGACTCTTACAGAGGTGAGCTTTTCTCTCTCTCTCTCTCTCTCTCTCTCTCTCTCTCTCTATCTATCTCTCTCTCTCTCTCTCTCTCTCTCTCTCTCACATCTGTTTTGTATATCAATGAGACTGGCACTCCCTACTGGTACTAATTTGATTCACTCGTGCATGGTTTTGTTTCTGCAGCGCTATCTCTCCCAGTTGGAGATTGTGCAAGTGTGGATTGAAACAACTCAAGATGTGGAGCCGCCTAACTCCAAAAAGACTACAATTGTCTACATAACATATAAAGACTTGGCCAAGGCTCGGCTTGGTGAGCCGGTTGATCGCAGAGCTATTGTTAGAAGAATCATCAATGAAACTACAGGAAACTTTCGCGATTATCTAATCCTAGGTGCCACCAGGTATACAAGACCCGTCGCCTGCGTGCTTAATTTCTAATCTATTGAGTTTGAATGCATTAAGCAATGTGGTCCCCACATTATCAGCTGCTTAACTATTAATTATTAATTAATGGTCTTCTAAGTTATTTAATTTGTGCTTTTGGACTTTTGAGTTGATCTGTATTTTTGTGTTTTGTGTAATTTATAAGTGTGTCGACTGTCACAAACAATTAAGTTAACGTAATAGGATAAGACATTCTTCTTGGTTTTACACGTTTTTTTTTGTTGTCCTTATGTATTTTCCCATTCTAGTACTAAAAAACTGTTGTGTAGTTTTAATCTTGTTTGGACAAAAATCTACGGTCAAATTAACGCCAACGATTTCGGTACGGTTAGTGTCCGGTTAACAATGGTTTGATGAAAAAACGAACGGGGTACCAAACATCAAACATGTGATCATCAAAGATTTAAAATTGAGAAGGCCCAACTAAAGCCGATAATGAATACTTCTTCCCCCTTCGCCTGGCAAACCTCCTAAATCGACCAAAAGCATCCGCCGCTAAATTTCGTACTTGACGACGAGCAGAAAGATGATTCGTCGGTTGGCCTATACACAAGACATAATTCCTCCGCACAGCAGTGAATCTGATGTAATTCTTTCATCTCCTTATTTGTTTAGATTGCTTATCTTTTCTCTAATGGGTTTTCTTATATAGGGTTTCGATTTTCCCAACGGTAACACTAACACTCGCCACCTGCGCCTTCGTCACTTCGAATGTGGAGGCAAGTATCCTAGCTATCCTTTTCGTTCTTTGGTCAAGCTTTATGCTAGGTTGGGGCTTCATCGCTACAATTTGTTGGAGGTAAAAAAATTTTGAGTGCTTTATGTAATATCGATATGGTGTGACTATTATTATTATACCCAAATTAAATTAGATTGCATTCTCAATTACAGGGGAAAAACTTGCAGCTTGATAGCCTACAGAGTTTCAACGTGAGCGTGACTGGCGGTCCTTCCTCTTACTACCTTAGTCTGGTTGCACGTGTTCCAGATAGCGGTTTGCAGCAAGCCTTTCAAGTTCTTGTTCATGAAAGGAGTTTTGGCTTTCTGGACTTGGGGTGCCCTATCGCTAGACCTCTAGGTAATTAACGATTTCACTTAGACTTGAGTTGAGTTGAGTTTGAGTTGTCTTAGAGTTGAGTTGAGTTTGAGTTGTGGTCCATTAATTATCGTACATCTTATAGTGACCACTAAGGAGCCTTTCCTGCGTCCTCATAGCGATCCACGACCACCTGATGGTATGTTTTTCAGTGAGAAATTGCCTCGTTGGCCATCATCTTTCACTGATGCAAACCGGTTCCACCTGGTAAGATCATTAGTAATAACTCGCTTGTTGTGATTTTTTTTTTGCTTTCTGCCTTGTAGTGATGAAGAATTATTGACAAAGTAATTACTTTGCAGGTGAAGGAATCAGAGTTGCAAGACAATGATTGGATTCGTCTTTACTTGAAACTTTCACTTGTTTTTCTCGATAGGAGTCTTACACATGTGAGTCTTTTTTTTTCTTTTTGTCTCCCTTCCATTGGTTTTTCATATCAATATCGAAAGTGGCACTCCCTCATTGGTAATAATTTGATTGTTTCTGCAGGACCATCACTCCCACCATCTCTCCCAGTTGGAGATTGTGCAAGCGGCGATTGAAACTACTCAAGATGACTCCAAGAAGACTACAGTTGTCTACATCACCTATAATGACTTGACTATGGCTCGGGTTGGTGAGCCTCTACAGCGCAGAGCTATTGTTAGAAGAACCATCAGTGAGACTACAGGAAACCTTCGTCTCCGGGGTGTCTATTGGATTGGAGACAAGGATTCTGTGCACATCCGAAGGCCTTCTAAAAGGCTTAAGCTTCGTTTAGGTGTTCATAGACTTTGGAGGCTATCTAATCCTAGGTGCCACCAGCTGTACAAGACCCGCCTGCCTAATGTCTAGACCCCTCATTATCAGCATGCTTAACTATTGTTATTAATGGTCTTCTAAGTTATTTCATTCGTGCGTTTGGACTTTTTAGTGGATCTGTAATTTTGTGCGTTTAGTACGACCAAGCTCTACACTATCTCTTATTTTGTGGGATTCTTTGCATATCTTCTAGTACAAATGAGTCTTATGAATTGAGAGAAGTGAAAAGAGTAGGAACCTGTTACGTGGGAACTGAAACATAAAAATACTTACTACCAATCAAGACTGTTTTTGAGAGCACCCTCTATGACATATGAAAAGTCTAGAAGCATTCAAGGTTGATCTCCTTTATTCTTCAGCATCTCCAGGTATGTGTTCATGATCTTCTTGTCTAGTTCGTAATAGACTTCCATTTTCTTCAAAGGTCTCATATCAAGATCAATGAAATGTACCTGCGGATGACGTAGACCTCAGTTTATGAGAGAAACAATTCAATCAAAGCAAAGATTAATTAAGGTTAAAAAATCACATGTACCTTATACTCAAATTCTTGCTTTGTTGATTCAAGATGAAGATTACTGTGGGAAGATGACCTTGAGAGCCCAACTTCTGTTGATCTAAAACTCATCATTACACTACAGTCCTTTGCAGTGGCAGATATTAGAAAATCCTTCAAAATATTCACTTTTTCATCCAATGGAATTGAATGCATGGAACTATACTGATTTAATGATTTACTCTTCTCCAAGTCTCTGCACACTTTACATGGCTGGTCAATCAAGTCATAGTACACGTGAATCGCTCCCTCGATGTTATATTTGTCCAGCTTTTGGACGTCTAGAAGCTGATCTAGAACTTCGGATGAGTAAACAGTTTCTGCTACAAGCTCTATAAAACGATCTGCACGTAAGCCATCATCGGTTTTGATGATATCTTTGAGTATATGCTCAAAAGCTACTTCAACCTTTGAAGTTGTTTTGCATGTGCCACCACCTAAGCCTCCAAATACCAAAGAACCGTTCAAGAACACGCGGAAATTGTTCTGAGGTGTGGCGTAGAGTGCTTTTATTGCTCTGTGTATTCTTTCTTTTGATCCGGAGAATAGGTCTAAGGGATCATACTCACTGATTTCTGATATCTGCAATACATGGCTTTAACGTGTAAGACATTGTGAATTCTGAGAACGTTCAGAGGGATGCAGGAGAAGTAGTACCTCGTTTTCCTTAAGCTTCAGAAATTGGTGCATTTGGAAACGAGTTATACTCTTCTTAATAACATTTTCTTCAGCTATGAAACATGAAGACGGAAGAAATCCACATTTGGGCTACTTCATCAGAGCAAACATGTATCAACCAAAATATATAGCATTCAATGGCTAAGCCAACATATAAAGAAAGCACAAGATAATGATCATGAACACCTTTATTTCAACACTTAAGCATGGTTTATCCTCAACATGACCTGAAAGCAGAGGAGACCATTAACGCTGCGACATGTATTTATAAACCAAAAACCATAGCTTAAATCCAAGAGACAAAGCTACAAGCTCACAACATAGTTTACTTGCAAGTCAAACAAAACAATGAAAGAGAGAGCCTCATCAATGGTCAAATTCACAAAAATCCATTTACCGTGAGCGAAAAGTGTCAAATCATCCATGAGAAGCACGGAACTGCGGTTAGTATCGACACTGGCTGCATCAGCTCTCCAAGAAGGACGCTGAGATGTTATAATTTTCTCAACAGATTCAAGAAACTCCTTTGCTACAGGAAGACGTCTCTGAAAAGTTGCAACAATTACACATGGAAAATACCCAAATCATCATCCTTTAAAACATCCGTAGTGCAACTTCCAGTTTCTTGTAGCCTTAACAAACGAGTTACATTCATGATAAGAGAAGAAAAGAGGAAACATACTCCAGGATTGACATGTTTACGACCCAACAAAGGTCTCATGACATGTTTGACAAACAAATACTCTTTAATCTCCTTGTTCTGGCAAGATACAAGTTCCTTAACGTCTCCCCAAATAAGCTTTTCATGAGTAGTTAGACCATTTTCACTTTTGTCTCCCATTTCATTCCCATCTTTTGGCATTTTATGTATCCTCATCATCTTTCCCAACTTCACACATAACACACCAAAAGAGAAAGAAAAAAACAAAAAAAACAGATACTTTCAATCAAATACCAAAAACAATGACATTAAAGCAAAATCGTGTTTTGGTCTGAGAAACAGATCAAAAGAGGACTAACGAAGGTGGGAGAAGATCCAGTGTAAGCGAGAACCAAATTAACAGCTCCTTCGCCTCTATATGACCAATCAACTGCATCCTTTGGTTCCAAAACAATCTCCTCCATCTGAATCCAAACACAGATAAACGAAAACGTGTTTTACACAAAATCAAAAACGTATATCTCTCTTGAGCAATGATCAAATCGTAAACAAGCTATGCATGCACCTTTGAGTTTTTGGAAAACAATGTAGCCGACTTAAAAGAACGATTAAGAAATAATCATGAATGATCTCTATTAGTATATCTAATACTAATAAGAGAATTCGTCATTCAATTCTTGAGATTACTTTCGTCCCTCAAAAAGAACAAGTATGCAAAAAAAACTGAAATTACTTTTTTTTTTTTTTTGTATTTGTTTTGGAACAGAGTGAATGTGTTTATTAAAATAATTTATTTATTAAGGGACATATTTTCAAATAACAATAGAAAAGAAGTGATAAATGGAATAGTTAGTAACATGTACTAAGAAATATTTAGCAGAAGATAAATTTCATTACATCGAAACTGAACTTATACAATATAATAATCATACATTAAAAGATTTTTTTTTTTAAATTGATAAAATCATTATGAATGAGTAAAAAGCAAGTGAAATAAATATTTGTATTTTTTTTACATTAGAAATATTTGTAATTTAATTGCTTAAAATAAGGCGAAGTCAGAGGGGTTAAGATTAGAATTAACCAAGTCTCGTACTATAAGTTTGAAGATTTCGTAATTGAGAGAATGAATATAACTAGTTATTTTCCCGGGAATTTAAATTTGTTATTGTAACTGCTGGAAAGGTTCAGACATTTTGAAGAAGAATGAAGAAGGACCGGTTAAATGAGAGTAAACCGGGTGGGGATGTAGCATATAGGACAAGAGATCAGGTGGTGGGAAAGACCAATGATGAGGAACTGACAAATCACAGAAGACAGAGTTAAGTGTCTCTGTCTTAAAATTCATCGGGAAACTCTTCTATCTTTCTATCTTAGCTGTACTTTTTACATTTTTCTCCGTACCTTTTATTCTCCCTTATTGGCTTTCCTTTTTTTCTTCTCAAAAAATAAATAAATTTTCAGAGATTTTAATAGTACTATTTATTTACTTCTTCTTATGCGTTTTCTCATTCCTTAAAGTGACGACCTTTCTCTTACACGGATGTATCCATATCATACGATTTTTGGAAGTGAAAGATAGGAAACTATAGCTGGATTTAAGGTAATGTATATAAGTCAATTCAAAATCCATTTCCTGTAATTATAAAATTCTCTCCAAAAATGAACTACAAATATATTAGCTGTTTGCACTTGCACCTTACGGAATTCTCGAATATTAGCTGTTATGTTTCTTCCTTTTTTTTTCTTTTTTTTCCTTCGCATTTCTTCGCTCTTTGGAAACCTGTATTCAATTTCAATTATTTCCAATATTTTCCTCCAAAGGAGATTACAATTTGATTTTATACTATATTTCTCTTACAAGTGATAAATGTATATATCTCTTTTCCATACCGGCTTAGATAATTTCAAACTTTTAAAACCCATTGTCACTCACTTACCGAAAAAACTGTTAACCCAATTAAAAAATCGTAACATCATCCTACAAGAATTTCTCAAAGAAGATAAATTACACCACAGTTCTCTGAAAATTACAGTAGTAGTAATAAACAACCTTTTTATGAAAAAAACTCTCTAATATTCATAGATTAACAATTAAGCCGGTAGTGATTTTTATTACTCTCTTCGATAACAATTTTCTTCTCCGCCAAAACATACGAAGCTAAATTAACAAGGACTACTTGATAAATAAATAATAATCAACTAAGAACTGGTCTGATCTCTTGAATTCTCATACCAACAAAACATGACTTTAAACACTTTCCTCTCGGCGATCCTCCTCCTCCGCCTCCTCCTCCAATCAACACTCCACTATCCACCACCGTCTCCTCCACTCCCACCGCCGCTAATATCGCCTTCCTATATCCATCTTCAATCTCACCATGCACATTGCCCTTATCCTCATCATCATCAACATTAGGGGAAGTAATAGTAACACTCTTATTTAAAGTATCCGCCAGATCATCCAAATCAACATCTTGATGATCATCATCATCACACTCATTTCCATCATCTTCGTCGTTCTCCTCCTCCTCCTCATGATCATCATCATCGTCATCATCAGTTTGGTAATGAGAGGGTTCTTGAGGAAGTTCGAAAACGTCATCGTCTAGAGGAACAAGGTGGAGAGTGAGACGACCATTGGATCTATCCGCACGAAAATACTCGTGATGACGAACCTTCTCTTCTCTCAGGATAAGCCTCCCGTCGCTCGTCACCACACGCTTAAGAACCCACGGCATGTGCGGGAGAAGATTCCCAGTCTGAGCAAGCAACGGTATCGGAGGAGGAAACTCACGCGCCGCCGCAGCTCTAGCCTCTCTCTCCTCCCTCCTCCTTCCTCCGTAACGAAACCGGCTCTTTACAGACTCCGACGGGACGGAGACGACGTCGTTTCCTTCGTCGGCTGAGAGTATGTCGAAGCAGCTCTCTGTCCCGATGTAGTCTCCTACGGCGGAGGAAGAAGAGGATGACGTGCGGGAAAGCATAGATGATGAAGCCACGAAAGGTGAGGTTTGGTCGGAGTTGATGGAAAGAGACTGATCAGAAGAAGAAGAAGAACAAGCCATGGATGATGAGTCAGAGGAAGAAGAGGCTCTCTCCATATCTGGATGTTACAAAGAATAAAAAAACAAAACCCAATTCTTTTTTTTTCTTCTTTTTTTTTGGGGTTTTGTTTTCTTTTTATTTTTGTAATTTTTAATGGGGTGTTAGAGTTGCATGAAGAGATCTTAAATAGAGAGACAGCTAAGCGAAGGAGGTGATGTCATGGAAGGGATGGTCTCTGAGATATTATCGAGAATCTGTGACATTTAATGTTTTTTTTCCTGTGAATGGGAAAATATAGGAAATATTAGACCAAAATAGACCCAAAATATAGTTTATTTCTTGCTAAGAATATGTCATCATTACCAAATTAGTATAAACTAAAGTGGATGACTGGTAGAACTTCTAGAAGTTTCTTAGAATTTCTATACATCCCTCACACCTTTCTTTTATCCAATGAATGTTAGCATGAAAAAATGGGAAAAGATCATGTATATGCACAACGTCTATGATCTATCTACAGTATTACTAGATGACAATGATTAAGTAAATTATCTTTACTAACAAAATAGTCATTAAAACACACAATTCAACAATTTAAAGGCTCTGAGAATTTCTTTTTGAAAAAAAGCTCTATTCATTATGTTCACAATTTATAATCTACAATCGTAAATCCACAGGTAAAAGCTCCAAGCCTCCAACCAGTTTTTACTCAAGGATTGAAATTCTTTTTTTTTTATTAATGACAAGATAACGCATAACTTAACAACATGCCAGCCACACAGAATAAATGAGTACAACTAAAGAAGGAACCAAAAATAAAAAACAGCCTAGAAATAAAACAAGTTAAGTTGGATGTGCTTAAACGTATACAAAGTGGTAATCTATATGTTGGATATTCTCTTTTATTCTAAAGAGTTGCAGCTTCATTTTCTTAAATGAAAATATCAATAGAAGAAAAAAACAAATGGATTGCTAAAAAAAGGTAAAGCTATAAGGATGGTCTTTAATACGTCTATGGATTATTAAATCCCCTTTTAAGGTTAAAAAAACAGCCAAAAGCTGTTGCCAAAGTTTTTATAAACGTTATGATAAAAACAAAAAGCAACTTCTCGACTACATGAAAGCTACACGTTTAAAACAAAAAAACAAGAATCTGTCTATTCTTGAAGTTGAACGCAAAAGGCATCTCTACCTATTCTTGAACGCCAAAAAGCAAAAGCTACGATTCACGAAATAAACAAGTTGTTGACTGACTAAATATTCTGGAATTATTTATTTAAATTAAATTAAAACAATTCAGTAACGCATTGGTCAAATCGACCAAGCTACGCGCACCTTTAATTAAAAAAAAAAAAAAAAGAACGAACCCGACTTCCACGAACATCTTTCTTAGGATTAAAATAAAAGCGATTAAACCAAGATTCTAAGAAAACAAAATTTAAAAAATAATCACGAATATTCTTGTGTGTTGTGAAGAAAAAAACGAATGATTGAGATTAACATCATAGTGAAACCCTAATCAGATTTTCGTAATTTAATCCTACAAGATGATCGAATTGTCGTGAATCGTCAATCAAATAACATACAAACACGAAATAGATTGGATGCAAAAAAAAACGATGTAAAATTAAAAGGTCAAAATCGAAAAACTAATTTACCTGTATCGAAGGATAAGCAAATGAGTTTTTTTCTTCGATGAGGTTTCAAGGATTATGAACGTTACGCGAACTCTTTTTGTTCTCTTATACACGCACTCACAACGAAGCAGAAGAGAATTTAATTCGTCAAAACGGAATCAATACTAGGATATTTTATACCTAATCAATTTAATTCGATATTTAAAAAGAAAATATTTTGGGATTAAGGAAAGATAATCAATCAATAAAATATTTATTTTTAATTTAAAGAAATGCTTAAAATTAGGCAAAGTCGGAGGGATTAAGATTAGGATGTTTAACCAAGTCGGCCCGTTCCTCTCTCGCTTGCTGTAAATCCTTAACCTATCCTAATTTTTAGCGTTATGTGGATAAACAAACACCTTTTAACTTTTTTACAGCATGTCTATGGTAATCAAAAAATTTAGTCATTTATTATTTTTCTTATCCAAAGGATATGACTCTAATTAATTACTGATAGCCACGATGACACAATTTTACGAAAAAGGATAATTACATAGTGGAGGATAAAGATAAATAGATAATCGTTGGATTTATTTATGGGGAAAAAGCAACCTGTGGAATTCAATTTCCCCTGAGATTATGGTATTTAATTTGGAGGGGATAAATTGATCAATTTTAAGCTAATCTCTCTATGCAAGACAATGTTCTAAAATACGGACTATGCGACCGTATATACGGTGAGTATACGGTAAACGGTGACCTACTGTACCATTTATAGTCTAAGCGTTTTAATATATATGGGTTGGTCTAATTCGCTTATTTATACGGCGTATATATACGGACGATTATACGGTTAGCGCATATACGTCCGTATTTTGTTTTTTTTTACCTTCAATCAAGCTATAAAACGAAACCTATAAATTGAAGAAACCCTAAGCTTTATTCGTTTTTTACTGCCGTGACACTTTTCTCAAACTTCATTCTATATTCAGAGAGTTTTCAGGTTTTCTTTACTCTTTTTCTCTTGTTTTGATTATATGATCTTTCTCTTTTTGGCTTTATCATGTCTATAGTATTGTTGTTGTCTCATTGATTATAGAATTATAATACTTAACATCGTTAAACTAGGTTTGAGTTTTGAATTTTGATACTACAAGTCGACGGAGAAGAAGAACTTAAAGATTAAAATTGGTTTATTTTTCTGTTTACGTTTTGCTATTTCAATTATTGAGTTTTAGACTACTTGGTTTGACAATTTCATAAGTATTTTTGACAATTTAAAGTTGATATACTATTGGTTTGACAATTTCATGAGTATTTTTGCAGAGATTTTAATATTTATTTTGTTCTTTTATTATATATATATATATATATATATATTTATATATAATATATTTATAATTTTTCATATCTATATATATTTTTGGTAAAATATATTTACCGTATATATCCCGTATATACAGCCGCGTATACAGCTATACGTTAAACGGTGGTGCACCGCTCGACTAACGCCTAGCATATTTTAGAACATTGATGCGAGATATTAAATATTTGATAACATGATTTTCATGACATTATGCGTGATATTTTATGATTTATGTAATAATGTCATTGTGATTTATGCAATAATGTCAAATTTTAATGTATAATGTAGAATAAACTTTTCAATCACAATGGATTACGTATGGATGTATACTCTATGAAGTGTATGATTGAACAACTCTCTTAGTGAAAGAGAAATAACTTTACCATTTTTTTTTGTGATCATAAAAGCTTCCTAGGCCCAAAGACTAATCTTCAGGAGTTAAGGAAAACCATGTTAAATTTTGAACCCCCGTAGCTAATACTACTTAAACCCAGATGGTGATACTTTTTTTCCTTTACCACTGGACAAAAGCGACTTGGTTCAAATAACTTTACCGTTGTTGCTTACCTTAAAGTTACTTATATTTCTAAAATAATGATTAACGAATTTTTGAAAATAGTAAGTTTTGGGAGAAACTCAGAACTCAGAACAAAAAAAAAAAAAACACACACACATTGGTATATAACTAATAAAAATTTGTGGATATGAAACATGGAAATGCATAGATGCTAACAAAAACGGAACAAAAAGTCCCAAAAAAAAAAGTGTTAAAAAAATGTCAGAGTTAACTGAAAAGAGATAAATTAGCAACAACATCATTATATACGAATGTAACATCAGTTTAATTTGTCGGATTTTGTTACTTTAGTTTATAAATTTCAGATGTGAAGAAATGGGTGAAGAGAGACAAATAAATTTTAAAATTAGTGAAACTAATAATGTATTCTATAGTTTACTTACAAGGATCAACAACACAGAAATACTTGCCGCAAGCTGTACCTAGACCAACGTTATCTGAAAGTGAAACATTTTTAAGATTTTTGAGAGAATAAAGTCAAATGTGATGAGATGAGCTCTCTCAAGATAGAAGATAATAGAAGATTTTGTGAATAGAATATAAGTTTTTTTTTCTTTTTTTCCAACTAGTTCTTTCGATGATTCCCAAAGCAGCTTACTTGTCAAAAGCTAACAAATCCAGAACACAAATAAGATAATTATCAACTCTGGCCTTTGAGTATATCATATGGAAGAGAGTGAAAAGTTCGTGAAGTTTTTGAGAGTAAAAAAAGGTACAAAACCTACATAAACTAAGCGAATAAACAGAGAGTAATATGTATTAGGTTTCATAAAATCAATAAATACACAAGAAGAAAGCTCTTACTTCCACTGTAGTGATGAACAATCAACTTCAAAAGCAAAGAAGTGCCATCATTTTGACTTTTGAGTCCATTATCATTATATTGTTTATTAGGCTTTTAATTGGCCTATTATAGTTGTGAGATGTAAAAAGTATATATTTAAAATCATATCATCAGAAATATAAATAGTTTTACCTTTCTAATAATTTTATAAAATTCTAATTGTGAAAGAATCAAAGATCATTTGAAACTGGCTCAACATTTATTCTTTTGTAAAAACAATACCTATATTTGCCCGAAAAAAATGTATTATCACCAATTGAAAATGACATGAATATATATATATATATATTAATTTTGATAACTATGTAGTCAAACATTATATATGAATATGCAGTTATATATAGTGTTTTTACAGAAATCTTAAAATTTAGAAAATCCAGTCCAATAAAAATATTAAAAAGTAATAATATTATATCATTAGCTGAGACACATTTATTTAATTTAGCCATATTTTGATTTATTATTTACAGCTATATGTCATTTTGTTTTTAACAAAAAAAAACAAATGTGTTATTCTTAAAACCTTTATCACATAACTTTATTAATATAAATTAAGTTTAAGCTTTAAATATATTTTATATATTAAAAAATGATTTATTGAAATACATGTGGGTTACTCGTCTATCTCACTAATTCAAGCGGGATAGATGCAAAGACATTTTTGGCTCAAAATATTTAAATCTGTTGCAGGATGACTTAGCGGACGGGTTTGACCATATTAACAATTTTATTTAATTAATTTGTTTTAGTTTCTTTTGTCGTTTTTATCTGATTTGATAGTTCAAGATTTTGATAAAAATCTAACCAATCACTAATTCGGTCTACTTTCGACTCAGATCCGCCATCATGTCAATCTAAAATTTATTGTGAAACAATTAATATTTTAAACTTTCATAAACTTGATGAATTCAAACCAATATACGTTTGAATTATAAATGTTATACTAAATAAATTTATTTACAATTGTAATATCTCAAACAAAAATTTCATCCCGTGCAACAGCACAGATTATTACTTATTACACAGTTCATGTTTAATTTTCTAGGTATACTTTTTTTTAACGATCAAAAGACCATAATTGTAATCAGGATGATGTTATTGTAACTCTTTCTCCAAGATAAAATTTAGAGGGGATCATTGTCATATGCATTAAAAATAAGTATTAAATGTAAGAGGTTGCACAACATCATCACTAGTACAAAAACTACAAACCGATGGATTGATATATTCCTTGTCACATGGAATATAAGCATATCATAATTGCTTATCTCAGTTAAGAGTATAGGTTTAAAATACGTCTTCCATCTAGTTATAAAGCACATTGATTCTTCACACACGAAAGTTATGCGGGCCTGCAAAAAGATTTTTAAAGAGCATAAATATTATAATGCAGTTATGGTTATTATTTTTTATTTAGGGGTCTTGAATATTGATTGATTCTATAACACTAGATTATGTCAGCATATTAACGCTAATATAAGAAAAAATATGTGAAATTTTAAATTGTATTCAAAATATTAATTTTATTTTATTTGATTTTTTTTAATCGAATTTAGAGTTCACACATTTCATTTTGTAATACAATTTATTTGTATATTTTCATGATAATAAAATTAGATTTAATTATATGCACTCAATCCTAATGAGTGCATTTATAACTTTCATATAAAAAATGTGCATTATATCAAATTTATATTTTACTTAATTTTTTTCAAAAACTAAAAGTTAATAAAAAATAATTCTCAAAAAAAACTAATTTTATCTCATATTTTGAAAAAGTAACAATATCTTAAATATATTTGTTTCATATTTTGTAATCTCATACGTAATAATTTTACTACTTGTCCAACTAAAACTATACTAACATTATCATAAATTAATCAAAAATTCAAAGACGTTATCATGAGAAAATTATTTTTTTTAATGTAAAGATGATTATCTACAATATTTTTTCTTTTAGGATTAATAATTGACAGTGTAGTTTATTTAATTATGGTATTATAGTAATTAATTGTATAATTTTCTTAATTCTTTTTCTTATAGAATTAGTGATTTAAAATTAGAATTATTATTATTTTTTATATACATATATGAACTATATTTTTATATTTATTAAGTTGTTTAAATTTTTAATTTCTTATAAATTATAAATATGTTAAAACAAAGTTTTTGTATAACACATGACAAATCATTAATTTTTAAAATTGACATGTGTCGCTAAATTACTAACTTTGAAAACCAAGGTTTATAGTAATAACATAATATTAAATAAGTTATCAAATCATTCACCGATTGAAAAACTTAAGAAAATTACATTAATTTCTTATTTTTCTTATATTATGTTAATCCCTAATTTTAACACATTAAATCTTTTATACTTTAATCACTTTTATGTATAACTTTCTTTTTACTATATGATTATAATAAATAATATTTGCAATTTAATTGCAAATATTTTACTTATTAATTGCAATTAAATTACAAATATTTTCCTTATTAATTGCAATTAAATTGCAAATATTTTTCTTATTAATTTCACATATTTTCCTATGGAAATTAGTAATTTAATAGATAACTTTCCTATTAGAGTTAGTGATGTAATAGATCACTTTTGGTTTTCTATACTTTTCAAAAATATTAATTGTAATCCTTTTATTTTTAGGATTTTTTTAAATTTTCTTATAAATATTAAATAAAATTTCTTTTCATATATATCAAAATATTATCGATATACTTGACACATGTCGCAATTACATGAATTACTAAATTTGAAAAGTAAGGTTTATATAATAAGATTTATGAGAGAATTACCATTTCCATTAAAAAAATCAAAAGAACCTCAAATGAGGATCAATGGCTAATCCAGCACCTGCATAGCGTGGATCATATACTGTATTTGTTAACCTGCAATAAGAAGTAAATATATAAGTAATTACTAAAATGTATGGTTTGCTTGGTCTAAGTTTTGTAAAGAACTTAGCCCATTTTACCAGACTATACCAACTAGTTTTAATTTTAAGAGAGCTAGTATATATATACCCACTGATTACTGATATGAATTACTTATAGTTGAAAATTTGAAATAAACAAACCTTTCTTCATGGTGATTGGCCCCATTTGAACTCATATTTCCATCTTGCCAAGAAGATATAACCGATGAAGCTGCTGCGCTTGTTTCTTGAAACGGAAACGTGATCCTCTGCAATAGTTAATTTGTTGTCACACTTCTATATATGTTTCCTTCGAAAAGGAAAATGATTACTTGTATAAAAATGCATGTATACCCTTCTTTTAGATGAAGAACCTTCATTTTCAAATTGATCATAGCAACTGCGTTGTCTGAAGCCTCCACTCTGAAATAGCCAAACACCATATTTTCATAACACAAGCGTTTAGTAAAAGGTGTATATAATAATATGTTATTTGTCTTGTAACAAATATTGAATAATTAGTTAATCTTTTAATAATACAAAAACTTATTCACATTATTTCAAATGCTTATGTTGCTCATTCTTCAGAGTAATTCACATGCAATCCTATAATAAGATTAGAAAGAAAAAAATCTTTACCTGTTGGATCAATGAGTTTCTGTGTGAATTTTGATATTGATTGTAGAGAGTTGGGTTCAAAGCCGGCATTGATGTGCCTGTAACATGTTGTTTTCCCTTGTCTTGTGGGCAATAAGGCCTAAATTATATACATAAAATATCATGATATATGTAATGTATATACTAAATTTGACAATATATATATATATATATATATATTTATATTTGTAAAGCATGCAAAAATGAAAACTTGCTTACCTGGGAGGGGCTAAGAGGGTTTGAGTTGTAGGTACCAAAGCCATGTTTTTTGGTGCAGTATTAGTCAAACTTGAAGACGTAACACTTGGATATCTCCTGGGTCTGATAGAATTTGAGAACAATATATCATCAAACGTTAGATCATATGAAAAAGTTAAGCAAACATATGTATGCTAAGAAAATGATGTCACCTTCCACGGGGCCGACGAGGAGGGTTTACCGGGCTTGGTTTTTGGAAAGCATAAGCCACTGAGTCGGGCTGATATGACGTTTGCGTAAATGGTGAGTAGTTTCCTGACCTATAAAAAGCATTCGAAAATTCTACATTTGTGGGTGATTTAATTCTTATAGAATATATAAGAAGCGACTAAACAAAAATAAAATATACCTCTGTAGTGTAAGAGTGTTGGAAATCATGGGAGTACAATACTCTGGATTCATTATAGTATTTGAAGCCGAGGCATCAGGAAATAGGCATTGGTTGTTGTTTAGCAATGTCCCCCTACAAATTTATTAATTGGAAAAAGATTAAGTTTAACAGCAGTGGATATTTTAAATCTTGAAAACAATAAAAAGAAACCTTACACTGATGTTGCGGTAGACGACATGTTAGAAAATTTTGGTAGTTGCATTTTATAATCAGTTTCATGGATATGTATGATTTGTTCAAGTAGTGACTCGTTGTGATCAAATTGTTCCTCCTGATGATACCTGCAATATTGATTACTATTTGTGTTATTATTAATTCTAAGCATTTTTTATATATTTAAAGAGAGAAAAAAGAATTTAGAAGTTCAATACAGAGAAGGTTGAAAGTGATGCTCTCGAAGGCCATGTTGAATTAGATTGAGATTTGTGGGTTCATTAGCTTTCTCCACTTCTTGCATATTACTCCTCACCTGACTCATCATAATATTGAATATTCTGAATAATATAAACATTTTTTAATGATCTATTAAATAAAATATAGAATTATAGAATAAGTTTGTACCATTGTTGAAGCATATGGCTCGTTAGAGAAACAAGGAATTGTTTGGGACAGTAAAGGTTGTTGATAACTCTGCCCTAGAGTTCCATGTTGTAAGTTAATTGGTTGTAGTCCGCTGTACACACTTTCTCTTTGGCCACCGCTTAATACACAAGACGACTGCAAATTTACAAAAATTAGTAAATTATATATGTGAAAAGTCTGCAGAACAGATTAATTCAAGATTGGTTTGTGATTAGTTCTTACCATGTCATGAAAGTTTTCAACGGTGTTGAAATACTTAGAGTAATCCTCCTCCTGATGAAAGCTTTGATTTTGTGGTACTATAGCCGTTTGTTGTTCAAAGCTTGGAGTTCTTGTCAATGTCCCTTGATCAGTGTTTGAATTCTCTACTAGTGGTGAAGAGAACACATCATTTGTGGCGGCAGAGAAAGGGACAAGTCCAACCAAGTTATTGTGCTCATTTTCTGAAACCAGCAACGAAGAATTTCCCACACAATCCTACATATGTACGTAAATAATGTTATTATTATAAGTTATTTTTATAATCCGCATAACATATATGCTACGTATACATTAAGACACAACAATTAACATGTGAACAAAAAATATATTATAATAAAAGTCAAACACCGAGAGATGAAGAAGTATACCGTGAGAGCACCAAAAGTGTCTGGCAAGTCCAAGAAAGAAAATTCCAGATCGTCGCTTGGAGCCATTCTTAAAAACTGCATTAATATTCACAATCAAATTAACGTATTTTGTATGGTTAGGTTACACAGAAGAAAACTATAAAAACATTTTTTTTGTGTGGTAGTACTAAACTGTACTAATCAATTGATCATAAACACGTACATCATACGACATATGTATATTTGCCATACTAATCAACAAGTTGAAGACAATCATGAGATGATTTTCATATATTTTGCTATTTTTTCGAATGGATTTGTAATAACAAGTGTCATTCGATATTTACAGCATCAATATCTTAATTCAAACCCATCTCCTACATATAATTGAGAAAAAAGTGACTAACTAAAAGCTTAGATGTGACCAAAGTAAAAGTGGGTATGCATTTTTTTTTTTTTGTGGCTATACTGCAACCGGTTGGAAATAGTTTCAAAATTAGTTTGTAATGAAAGCCTTATAAATTCATTCTTAAAAGCTATATGTATTTTCATTCATTCAAATGAACATAATTTGATATCATCATCATCGAAATTTCCAAAATGTAAACTGATAACAAAAAATTTGAAGAACAAAAGACTTGTGGTTAAAAACTTGTTTTAGAGTTGAGTATATATGACATGAAAAACTGAAAGTTTTATTAACATTTTACAGAAAACTATATGAATCTTCAATTTATAAAGAATGATGGATAGATCCTCAATAAAAGACAGGAATTAAAAAACTCACAAATGTTTGATTCATTTGTAAAGATGATATGAACTAAAGAAGATACCTTTTACAAAAAGAAAGACGACCAGATATGCTCAAGGAAACGACGAGATTGCGAAAACAAACAGATGTATCAGATTGGGGCAGAGGTAGCGGATGGATATATATTGGAAGAAGCATACACTGTTGATTGTTTAGTTTGATAAAAATGATTGCGTTTGGGTTTAAAGGTATGTTATTATCCCAATTTGTTTTATACTTGATTCAAGTTAAGGTATATGTATACATACATATATATATATATGTATAAATATATAAATATAAATGACGAAATATATATATACACAAAAGGTAGTGTTTAGCTCAACAGTAAATGCAAAAAGAAAAACAGATACAAATTTTGGTTTGACACTTTCATTTCCTTTGCAATTATATTTTACAAGTGATTTGTCAAAATACTAAGACAATGTGTTTTGAAGCAATCATACCTTTACTCAGAAAAGATAAAAATAGTTCAAATTATAAAATTATTTCTTTTTACATTATTGGTGAAAATCTTGATTTTAAGTTAAAAACCCCAACAAAATTATTATTAGATTTCTTTCCTCAATTAGTATATATACATCTATATATCATACATATATATCTTATTTTAATAAATTGACATAAATTTATCCATTCATATACAAACAGATGGAATTATCTAAATATTAGCATTGCTTTAGCTCATTGGTTGGATTGAAGACAAATGTCACGAACTTATAGTAATTTGATATTTTGCCTTCTTGTCCAAAATAAGCATTTTACCTTGACATTCTAAAATGACAAAAAACGAATCTATAGAGATTTGGAGACATTGTATCTTTTTTACTGTGACACGTAAAACACATTGTATCTACAGTTTTTAACTAGGAAATTTTTTTTAAATTATATGTTGACACCTTTACTATTAATCTTTCTTTATCTAAATAGAAAATAATAGTATTTTAAAGAAAACAAATCTTGCAATTATTTTTCAAAAAAGAAAAAGCTTGTATCATTTTTTATGAGGATACTACATCAAGTGGTAGAAAAAAGCTAGAACAAGAATTTTAGCCAATTAAGGAAAAAATCTAAGCTTGTTAAGAAATATCTATCTTTTTTTTTTTTGACAAACATATGCTTCATTTCATTAACACTAAACACAAAGACTCATAAACACAAGATCATTGTTTAAGTTACAGCAAAGAAAAGCAGTCAATATAACAAAGACATAAAAGTAGATAAGAGTCATCGAGATTGTAGACTTGAGAGCTATGAACCGATTCCTTGCAAGAGAGTTGGAGCCTGTGAGATCAAGGAATAGCAATGCTTCTTCCTTGAAGTATTGAATACTTCGATAGATGAAGAGATGGCCACTGTCTTGGATCGAAAACCAAGCGGCGTTGAGAAAACTAAAGCTGAGAACATCATCGGAATGAGGATGTCTACCTGAAGGAGAGCTTTGCCAAAGGTTTGAACATGGTTAAATGTGCTATGGCTGAGGATAGTTATAGGGTTGGTAGCGGTTTTAGGTACATAATTGAAACTCTTGAAGGTGTTGTGGTAACCTCCACTACATTGAGTTGGGATCATAATGCCACTAGTTTTCAGGTTCTTAGGCGAAAACTTCAAAAAGTTGATGAAAAACGGTTTAACAGGCTCAAGAATAAGGCGGGTTAATGAAAGGAGCATAAAGACACATCGGTAATCACAGTTCCATATGGACTGGATCATAATACCGATTGTATTCAAGCTGCTAACTCCAAAGGCAGAATCCCTAGGTGATACTAACAACAGGTTGCTTAAAGAAATCTTTAACTAAGCTAGCAACAATGATAGTTACTTATCCAAATGCAGTATTCGAACAATAGATTCCATAATTCTACACAAAGATTGACTAGAATGGGAAAGATTTGAGTTCCGATCGAATCTGGATAAAAGCTAAGAAAACTCTTGTGGAATATCTTGTGTAAAGAAATATCTATCTAATTTATGTTATTTTCCGTCAATTACAAAATAGCTTTTTCTTTTTGCATCATTTAAATGGAAAAACGTAGCCATTTGTTGGTACTGAATGACAAGAAAAATATTCCGTTGTAAACTAATGCAAACAGAGCACATAATATGATGAAGAATAAAATTGTAAAATAGTAGTGCTATAATAAACTCTAGAGCTTTTTCTCAAATTAAAAACTCATATAAATTTCTATCACTTATGTTAAATAAAACATTTTTGTAACATTTTATCCGAGTCTATATTATAAATTATAATATTTAACGCAAAAACAAGATTAGTAGTATGATAAGCCATAATTCAATAAACAAAATACAAAAGCTGTAAAAAGAGATATGTTATTCCATAATTTAATTCACAATTTAAAGAAAAAAACCGTCGAAATTAAATCATACTCAATGTATTAAGCTTACAAATAATTATATGTGTTGATTTTTCTATCTTTTGTTTAATTGATTAAAATAAGGGAGAAAAACTAGATTTACCCAAATTAAGAGTTTAATTACTAAAATAACTCATAAAATGTGAGGGTTATATGGGTTATTTTTTTGCCTAAAATACCCTTTTTGCTTTGTTAGGAAAAAAATAAAGTCAAATTTACCTTCCCATAAATTTTTTTAAGAAAATTAAAATATTTTCAAAAGTCTGTCGGACTAGTTGTGACAGTCTATGATAGATTTATTTTTGCACAACCGATTTATTTTTGTATGACAGATTTTTTATGACAAACTTATTTTGGACGACAGATTTTTTAACTACAGTTATGACATATTTATAATTGATGACAAATTTATTTTTCATGACAGACTTATTTATAAAGACACCACAGACTTTTACAATATATGACATATTTGATATAATGTCTGATAGATTTATTTTACATAATTATTTCCGATTTATTTTATTGATTAAAATTTGTCATGTTACGACAGATTTTTTTACAGAAAAATAATTACTAGGTTGACCTCTATTGATAAAAATATGTCATTTGATAACAGATTTATAACGTTTTTAAAAAATTGCTAAAATGACCCATATGAATATCATATGTTATGGCAGATTTGTTTATGTTATGACAGTTTTTTGTTGGGAGGTTTACTCAAATAGCGTAGAAAAGGTCAGAAATGACTAGAATGTCATTTTTTCGGAATATTTAATGACATATAAACCCCTTAGGAGGTGAGTTAGGAAAAAAATTATGAGTATGCCACTAAAAAGTGTTGTATCTCATTGTTTTTATTACAACTGTTCAAAGTTTTTGGGGGGAAAAACTCCCAGCTCATTTAATCTACATAACGATAGAGAAATTATTTATGACAGATTTATTGGCTAGAGTTTTAAAAATGAGTAGATTAATTTGGTAGAGAAATATCAGTGATGACAGACAAAATAAAAGCAAGGAGAGTTATTGTTATCGGTAGAGATATTGGATAGATATATTGTAATGATGATAGAATTAGGATTTTTTGATAGAAATATTACTACATTGGTGACAGATTTAATAGGTTTATATCGAGTAGCATTTTTGTTTGACAGATTTATATAGTCATTATGACAGACATATACACTGAGATAGATTTATATGACATATATAGTTTTACGAGATGGTAGATCTTTCCAGACGGGTAGATATAACTAAAAGTGATAGATTTATGAGTTAATGTAGTAGTAGACATATTTCTTACTGAAATAACAAAAGTTAGGTAGAGTTATAGATATAGGCGTGATAGAGTTAATGTGTTTGACAAATTTACATATATATAGACCTGATAGAGTTATTTAATTTGTGATAGATTTATATTATTGATGTTTTAGGTCAAAACAAAGCATTTTACTAAATATGCTGCGTTTTTACTTCATATTAGGTTTATATATGATTTTAATTGATAATAATATTGTCAGATAAGGTAGTGCAGTGGTTATAGGTCGTTTAAAAGTGTTTCAAATCTATGGTTCGAACTTTAGCAGTTGGCAAAAAAAAATTTTGTAAACCTTAATTGAAAAGGGTAAATTCTTAAATTGTTCAGGTCACCTTCTTCCAAAAAACCCTAGCGGCCGCTACACATTTCCTGCATTTTGTTCTTCAGATTTTTTGTTTCTTTTTTTTCCGTCACTTTCTCTCATTTCTTGTCCAAAAAGCTTAAATACACCTTTCATTATGAGTTTTTATCCAAAATTTTAGTAATATGAGCTTTTTCTGAATTTTTAAGCGATTTTGACTAACTCACGGCGGCTAACCTCTGCCTCCTCGCTGCGTTAACGGCCGCCGTCGCCAAATTAGTTGCTAACCTCCGAATCATAAGATTATCACCTGATGTTGCAAAGAATCTAGTGATGGTTTGATGCAACGAATCATGTTTTTATTCATGTGTTATCCAAGACAGTTTGTATTATGCAAATTGGGACATGTGAACAATTAAAATGATTGGAAAATCTCCCAAAACCAGTTCAATCCTAAACATTAAAGTTGGCATTTTAATCGAATCTATCAGAGAACTATAAATATTTACATGCATATTTGGTGTGATTCTTCTCTTTAATTTGCTCTTATAATATGAGCAAAATAATTTGTTTATATCTTTGATTTTAATCCTTTTACTTTTTAACTAATGGCATGAAGTATATAACAAAAAAAATTAAAAGGTTTATTTTTTAATTATAATGGCATGACTGTAAATAACAGTTTAACCTAAAGCTTTAATATCTTTTCCAAAATATATGTGTTGTTTGAGTATGGTTGGAAGTGTTGTTTGAGTAAATAAACAACTTATAAGTGTTGTTTGAGTACTTTTCTCTTTTTTTTTCCCTCCAAAATTCTGGTGTTTGATAACAGAGTTATTAGACTCATATAATATTGTTATTATATGTTTATTTTAAGTTGTATTTTTCAGTAATATTGTTATTAATTATATGTTTTATAAACATATTATGAATCATATTTTTAAACTCATATATTTAAAGCATATTTTATACATTTTTATTTTCGTAAATCATATTAAAAAATTAACATCATATTCAAAATCATATTTTTATGTATTATATTATATTTTCATAAATTTTATTTTAACATTTTTTATATACATTATTTTTTAGTTATAATTTCATACATTATATTTTTTATAAAACTTATTTCAACTATATAATCTTAAACTTCAGATTTTTACATCATATCTTTATACATAATATGTTTATAAACAATTTGAATATTATTTTATAATTTATACTTTAAATCATATTTTATTTTTATATATTATATTAAAAAATAAACATCATCTTTTTAATCATTTTATATTTTTAATTAATCGTATTTTAAATCAAAATATTAAACACTCTAATTTTTAGGTTTTTTCGTTTTTTTCAAAAAAAAAAAGTACAAAATTTCTGGGTTTTTAGTCATTTTATATAAAAATGGTGTCATTCTAGTTATTGGATATGGTGGAGTGTTAATCTAGCAATTAATTGCCAAATTTGTGTCAAACTAGTATATTTTCACTTAAAATAAATGGTATTGTTTTTTTTGGTTAGGAAATAAATGGTATTGTTGTTAGACACTAAAATTACCTGCGATCAAGTCGGTTCTAGACACTAGACTGTCTAGACATGTACACTAGCTAGTCACTCTATACAATTATGTCTTGAGAGATTTCTAAAGTCAAAAAAATCTATTTGGATCGAAAAATATCAAGATACATACATATATTATATCGTATGATATAATATTTCATAATGTGGATCTTCTTAAAGAAAATGATAGATTTGTATTACAATTTACAATTAAGTCCAAATAAGACCGTGATTTGTTTATCCCCTAGAATCCGTGATTGCCTAGAAAAAACTTATAAATATCACGTAAAAACAAAAATTATAGAATAGTGTTGCCAAAAACGGTAAACAAATATATAACTCGATTGGTCATTTTTTTCCTCATCTCATGACAACAAGAAAACTCCAGTTTTTTCTTTCTTTCTGAGTTGTGTAGTAAAGAATATGAATAAAAAATGGTATTACATCAATAAATATTATTTGAGATTATTGGCTACTGAGCTGAGAAGCCCTCGTTTCATAGTCGGAGACTTCACGGTCAGCTTGTGCCTCCGTCGTCACCGCCGGAATATCACCTTGCTGAGCTGGCATCATCTCATCTATACTAGGACCCACACCTCCATGCTGGCACATTGACCAAAACATATGTCAATATCTTTAGTTTTAATTTAAAGTATTATAAAAAAATAAAAGAAGTTAAATTGTAATTAACTATGCAAAGTTGCAAACACCTGTTGCTGCTGCATAGAAGCGAATAAGGCTGATGATGAATACGTCTGAGCCCACTCAGGGAACATTTCACCGTTGTGGTTTGTTACGTGGCATTCACTCATGTTGTTTTGGTTTGAGCTTGAACTACTTCCTTGCAACAATGGTTCATACATTGCCGACGATAATTCTCTGCCATTTTTTTATTATATTTTTTATAAATTGAGTCGAAATGTATCAAACTATCACAATGCTTCTTGATTGATTAAGGTATAAAAAAAAAAAAAATTGTTTTTATATTTCCAAAGAAAATAACAATTGATTAGGTAAGCTTAGGAAGACATGAGGAATATGTATGTACCTGAGTTGATTGGAATGGGCAGATGCATCAAATAAATGGGCTTGATTGTGACCACTTTCAGGCAACCAACCTTCAACGACATCGTTTACAAAAGGACCAGCAATGCTTTGTTGCATAGTAGATGCTTCATAAGAAGATAAATGATGGCTGCTCAAGAGGTGATCTCGCCGTTGGAGAACATGTGTTAAAGTGTCGAGAAGTTGCTTCTCACAAACTTCATAATCCTCCATGCTCGTGAATCTTACTGGATCTGGTTCGTATCTCCTGCTCATTTTAAGGTCATATGAATTAAGGGATCATGGAATGAATTAACATGTTTTATAAAGTATATAACATGTTGGCAAAAAAAAAAAAAGTATATAACATAGAACATTTTTGAGTTTGTCGTATAAATTACCTTAGTTCTTCCTCGGCCATTTGGAGTTGTTGTTGTAACCTACAAACTTCACGCTGCAGGTCCTAAATTTTTACGAGTGAGACTGTTAAACTACGTAGAGAGAAATGTATATCGCTGTGATGGAGAATTAGTTAAAGATTAGTTACCTCGACGTCGGAGTTGATAGCTGTAGGGCTTTTTTCAATATATATACGAAAGAAAAAACAGTTTAGTATATAGTTAGATGAGTATTGCAAGAGTGTATATTGATGAATTAATATACGAAATCATAAAATTGAGTATAACAACAAAACATCAAGGAATTTACAGACTTCGTAACTTGAAGAGCGATTTCATTTTCAGTCTTGAGTTGCTGCAAAATCCTTAGCAAACACTGTCACATATTAACATTATCCTAGATTAATAATTAAACTAAAAGGCCAACATAACGAGGGAAAAAAACTAATCACTATGATTAGACGAACCTCTTTGCTTTGAATATCTCTGCAAAGAAAAAAGGGAAAATAAATAAATAATAAGTAAAGCGACTAAAAACAAAAATACTTTAACTATATAATTATGTAATGTAACCAAGACAAAATGTGATACATACGGATGTCTACTATGGTCGGGCAAATAAGCACTGAAAAAAAAAAATAACCAAAAGTCAGAATTTACTAATAAAAGTACAATTTTAAAAGAATCAGAAAAGAAATTGTAAATGTAAGAAAATTAATTAAGTAGTGTTAGCGCACCTCTCTCGTTCTTGTTTAGGAAGATTAATGAATCTTGTAAAAACGTCTTCGATCCTGAAGAGATAAAAAGGATGATATGGTCCAGATTTAAGCAAAAATATAGTTAAGATGTATCAAAATAGTGATGATGATTGAAAATATTTATGTATCCAAACCCTAGAAAGCTAGCAAATGGAAAGCGTTAATAAAAAAAGGACGTAAAATGAGATGATATATACCGAGTTTTTCCGGAGAAGAGGCTAAGGCGATTGGAAGGAGAGAACATGATGAGAGCAATGTCGATATCACAGAGAACCGACAATTCATAAGCTTTCTTAATCAAACCATTTCTACGTTTTGAGAACGTAACTTGTCTATTCGTTGTATTCTCTATTCTCTTGATCTCCAATTTCACACGACCCATATTGGTGAAGCAAGAAGAGATTTCGATTCATCCAAATCGTAAGTTGATATAACAATGCTGATCGATCATTAAGCTACCAAACTTCCGAAAGAAAGAAGAAAAAAATGGTTCGAAATGATAATGTTAATATAAGGAGTAAGAACAAAAAAGTGCTAATATTTAGGCGAGTTAATAGGAACTAAAAATAGAATGTTTTGACTAATTAAATTCCCTCTCTTGCCTCGTTTCGTTGTACTGTATCAATGTATCTCGTTTTGAGATTTCTTTAAGCTTACTGTACTCCTTTTACATCAAAATATTTGGATTAAACGGGGATGAGATTGGTAATTTTCATGCTTTATTTAAGTATCTATGTAAATTTAAGGTAACAAATTCAACATTACTTTACGATCATATATCTAAGTCGAATTTAATGTGAATATCTATCTTGAGGATTGCAACTTATGGGTCTTATCAAAAACCAGAAAATAAACGAATTAGACAGAGCCAGCCATTACAATCACAGCGATTACGATCATATCAAGTCAAAGCGTTTGTTTGGTCTCTCAGCTTATATTGATTGAAAAATGCTTCAAATCAAAACCATATAAGAATTCTCAATTTGAGGAGATGTAAACAACCAACAAATTTCCAATAAACAGAGCCGACGAGTAAGTCACAATGAGGACTAATTTCCTGATTTTAACATTTAAAACAAAAGTGGGAAACATAAGAGTACACTACTACAATAACAAAAGAGAGAAACAGAGTTTGGATCACAGATCACCGAGGAAATGCCATTGGTAGTGTCTGAATCACCTGAAACACTCAAACACATATAAACAGACAACGTCAGAGATAATGCAGTAACTAACAGATCTTTAGTTAGTTTCTTGAGAGATTAAAAAAAGAACACAACACTGGTTTCATCAGATCACACTCAAACCAGTTCCATTTTTCATGAACTCAGATTGCTAGTAGTAGTAGACAACTAATGGTTTCTATGCTATGATGGAATGGCCTCTGTACCTGTGAAGAAGTGAGAGTCAATGGTGAGTATCGTCGAAAACCCAAGGCTCATGCAAGAAAAGCTCACGACCGTTCATTAGGGCACGGCCAGAAGCTATGTCCTCTTCACGTTTCCTTGCTGCTTCAGCTTGTTTAGCTAACAACTCAGCATCCTTTATTACAAGAAAAAAAAAAAAAAAAAAA
>NC_025687.1:10150423-10169854 GCF_000633955.1 Camelina sativa
AAAAAAAAAAAAAAAAAAAACATGAGCTGCTAGGCTTTTAAATCAATGATGATTTATTATAAATTAACAGTTCAAGACCTAATCTAATATCATTATATGCTAACTAACCTAACTTATACAAGAATAGATAAACAATTACGCGTTCGACAAGAAACATAAATCTAGGGTTCTTCAATTCGATAAATAGGAGGAATTGACTCGTAAGGGAGAGAGAGAGAGAGAGAGAGATACCTTTTGGCGTTTCCAGGCGAGGAATTGATCTTTAGAGATTGAGTTTTGTGTAGTTTTTGGCGTTTCTCCCTCATCTGCTCCCATCGTTCAATTTGTTTTGGGGGCTCTATCGTCGTCGTCGTCTCTCTCAACAACGCACAAATTTTAATACTTTTTTCCTCTGTTTTGATCTGTTTTACTTCATATCCTTCGTGAAACTTATTGTTTTTCAAACGACAGCGTATTGAATGAAGTCGTTTCTTTTTTGTACGCCGTCGTTTTGAGTGAATAGCCTTTTCTTTCTTTTTTTTTTGTTACAATATATATCTATATCTTCTTCTCGTTCGTCGTTTCGAGTATTGCTCAACTCTAGTTGACAACTTGACATATGAAAGATCCTATATATATGGACGGACAATGGTCGGTTTTTTTCTTGTTTCTTCTCTTCCTATCATTTGATATGAACGAATACGAAACTGAATGGAAGAGGTTCGAATCTTGGTACCATCAATATCAATGGACTCTCTTCAACATCCTACAGTTGTTTAATCATACAACGTCATACATATATGTTGGTGTTGTTTAACTTTGCCAATTTGTATGATTTTTTCGTTGCTTTCTTTATATATTTGTTATGTTTTTTTTTTCTTTTTTTTTTAAGACAAACTGAAGTTTCTATTCAATCAAACAGAAATATTACAGAAAGAGGGAAGCAAGTCTCAAAGGTTTAAAAGGTTACAAACAAATACTTTCCCCAAAGCCATAGACAAAAATCTGAGAGAGCTGTGAAACAAACGCTAAGAAAAAGCGGCTTGAGACATGCGAAGTCACAGTTGCTAGACTGATCATCATCGAAGAACTCGTTAGATGACAAGGTAGTCACGGTCTTAAGACATTGTGACGTTGGAAGAGGAATCAGAGCCAAAGGCCTCACAAGAGCGAGGAGCACTAACAGAAGCAATGCTATAGCAGGGATTCGATGGGCTGTAGCCCGGATGGTGGTGATGGTGATGAGAGTGGTTTGATGTAGATCGTCGGATGTTAGCATTTGGTTACAGGGCAGTAGACCATAGAGCAGCAAAACTTCACAAATAGCACAAGCAAGGGAAGTAGAGACCGAAAGGTGCCAAAGAGATATGTCAAACCGTAGCAATACAGGTGGGTCCTCTCTCATATGGCGCCCTTTGCCAAAGAGATCAAGGAATCCAAACAAAGCATGCAGTCGGTTTGTCAATTGAAGGTGAGGAGCAGGTTTGGTCTGTTGGGATGATATGAACACAACCATGGTGCAGTTAATGGGGTTTTTGACAGTTGGGCAAGATCACTTGAATAGCTAGCAGGCCATAATCAGGTTGAGAGCTCATCCACAAGGATCCTAAGGATGATGAGGATGACCATAGAAGTTGATATGCGCGGCGGCTAAATGGACGGGGTACAGGAAACCCCAGTTCCGGTGGGAAAATCCATGGATCTGCCAAGCTCAGAGGGTGACAAGACGTTGCAACAGAAGTCCAATAACAGGGGAAGGTCGCACCTCTGAAGGTTATCTCACCAAATATCGACGTCGTCTCCACCTGGAGAGGCTCAGGTGACGATGCAGAAGAGGGTTTTGCAAAGGACTTTGAATCCGTCGACGGTGGGGCTAAGTTGATGCAGACGAGGATGGGGTTCAACGGACCCATCATCCTTCTGTAGTCGATTTGAGGCAGGCCTTCGTCTGGATCTGGACTAAGGGATATGATTTGGGACGGTTGCAAAAGGAGAAAACGATGGGGAAAGAAAACTTGAAAACTAAAACTAAAGGAGTTGAGGGATCAACAGAGAAGAGCAGTGGTTGAGATACCCCGATGTCGGCGAGCAAAAGTTCTGCCAGCGTCGGAAAAAAATACATGATATATTTGTTATGTATGTCGGATATTTAAAAGGATTGATTTGATTCTTATAAGATATAGGATAGAGATTAACATATAAATTTTCTATATGAATTTGAATATGTTCGTTTGTATATATTGTCGCTAACAATGAGGACGTACGATAGGTTTATATATAACATTAGTCGTGAACTTACGTATCATTTTGATCGTTCACAAAAAAAACCTTATAAACTGAATATGAAACAAAAATAACAAATTAGATGAACACTTCATAATTGAAAAGTGTTTTTTTTTTTTTTTAAATTACCTCCAGCCTTCTCGCTTAGCTTTGACTTTAATTTCTTGTTGTATCAACGAAATAATGACTAGTGGCATCTTCACAAATTTCGGATCTAACAGCTTCGAAACTGTTTTAATTTCTTGTTCATTGTAACTTCTGAAAACTTGTATCATTATAAATTTTCTTTTCTATTCTGAGAATCAAACAAACAACACAAACAAAGAAGAAGAAAACATTCAAGATTTGTTATTGCTATTCATTTTGATGAGTGAAACGAAACAATAATATTGGTTTACTTCTAGGGAGAACCAAGATCTGTTCTAATCCCTCATTTTCAAAAACTATTTGCAAAAAAAAATATTATTCTCATGTTGTTTAACCACTAATATCAAATTCTGCAAAATACCGTTTTCTCTTTTCTTTTTACAACCGGGAAGTGACTTTAAAAACCAAAAAAAAAAAAAAATCCATTGATAGATTTGGAGAGTGATCAGCTTGTTCTATGAACCTAGACAGTATCTACATTTATTGTTTTACTTCAATAAACAATAACAGACGTTTGTAATAACAATCTGGCGTTACCAAAATTTAATTTCCTCATGAAAGAGCGTTGGAGTACAAAAAGAGGCTAACATCATAACTCGAATTCGTCTCTGTATTCATTTTTTTAAGGTACATATATAATGCTTTCACCAATTCCACTATCAATGGTTTTGTTCTTTCTGTTTAATTTTCTTTATTATAATTCCCTTCTAAATCAATTTTAATGACAAGATGTATTTCCCTTTTTCCTTTTTATATGGATATTCGGCATTAGAAAAACCTAAATTTTCAATCACCGTACGTTCATATTGATATTAGTATAATCACCCAATAATTATTAGTCTAAAGTGATTCTAAGAAAACGTATATATCATAATTAAGAACATTTTTGTTAGTCAATCAACCGTCTGGTTTAGGAAATTTAGGAAAAAGCTACAATGGTAAAGGTTTGCGGCACCTAATGCAATTTGCATACTAATATACTATAATACGAATTTACTAGTGAAAACTACTCTTAGGGATACTAATGGCTTTTTTGTTTTGCAACTAGGGCACTTAAGTTTTTTTTTTTTGGAGTCCTCTTCTTTCTTAATCAGTGGTGTTTTAAATGGTAAAAATATTACTTTTTTTTTTGGCAAAACAGCTTGACATTTCTATAAATACGTTTCTTCAGTGTTTGCTACAAAAACACACATATAGCAAGCAATGTCAGGTAGAGATCACCCTGTGGACGCTGATGGAGAGATTTCCCCGGCTGATATATCTTCCCCACAGCAAAGAAGCCCCAGTGTTGTTCCAGAAGAAGCGGGAGCAAATCCACCGTACGTCCACAAAGTCGAAGTTCCTCCCAAGCAAAACCTCTTCAATGAGTTCATGTACACTTTCAAAGAAACTTTTTTCCACAATGATCCTCTAAGGCATTTCAAGGACCAGCCAAAGTCCAAAAAGCTCATGCTCGGTATCCAGTCCGTCTTTCCGGTTATCGAGTGGGGAAGGAAATATAATCTCAAGATGCTTCGCGGCGATCTCATTGCCGGTTTAACCATAGCTAGTCTCTGCATCCCTCAGGTTTTCTTAAATTATAATCACTTGTGCCACAAGTTACTTCTGAAAGAAACTTAAAAGTAGATATGTATTCGAATTAATGGTTTCAGGATATTGGATATGCCAAGCTTGCTAGTCTTGACCCTAAATATGGTCTATGTAAGTTAATATCCATCTCGTTCTCATTTATGTTTTCTTTGAAATTGGAATTACAATTTTTATTGCATATTTGGAACCCTTTTGTGTGCTTATTGGAAGTATAATGTGACAAACTGATTGATATTTTTGGTGTTTTTTTTTTTTTTTTTCAAATTCTTGAATAGATTCAAGTTTTGTTCCTCCATTGGTGTACGCATGTATGGGAAGCTCAAAGGACATAGCGATTGGACCCGTAGCAGTGGTTTCACTCCTATTAGGCACTCTGCTTCGTGCGGAGATCGATCCCAGCACAAACCCTAATGAATATCTACGCCTAGCCTTCACCTCAACGTTCTTCGCCGGTGTCACTCAAGCTGCACTCGGATTCTTCAGGTAACTTACTAATCCCAACATCAAATATCACCAATGTTCCTAAGTTAAGAGATACTTCTTGATCTATACAACCTCTAAACGTTTTTTTCTTTTTCAGATTGGGCTTCTTGATTGATTTCTTATCCCACGCGGCGATCGTAGGGTTCATGGGCGGAGCAGCCATCACCATTACTCTTCAACAGCTCAAAGGATTCCTCGGAATCAATAAATTCACCAAGAAAACAGATATCATCGCAGTTCTTCGCTCCGTATTCAGCTCAGCCCATCACGGAGTAATGATTTCATTCAATCGCTCTGTTTTAGTTTCTTTCACTCTTTATGTATCCTCACCGTTTGCTATCTTATGCTTGCAGTGGAATTGGCAGACAATACTCATTAGTGCATCGTTCTTGATCTTTCTTCTCGTCTCCAAGTTCATTGTAATTCACCAAACCATCGATTGCAATCTCTCGTCATTTTTCTATATTTACTTGTTCTTATATGATCTACTGGTTAAAACAGGGGAAGAAAAATAAGAAACTGTTTTGGATTCCAGCGATTGCTCCATTAATATCTGTCATCATTTCAACTTTTTTAGTCTACATAACCCGAGCCGACAAGAAAGGAGTTCAGATAGTAAGCACTTAACCTTATAGGCTTAATATATAAACCATAAAGTTACTTCCAATGCAAGGTATTCTACTTTGTGTTGTCTTAACTTGCTTCTCCTCAGGTGAAACATCTCGACAAAGGTCTAAACCCTTCTTCTTTGCGTCTAATATATTTCTCCGGCGAATATCTTCTCAAGGGCTGTCGCATAGGCGTTGTTTCAGGCATGGTTGCCTTGACGGTATATATATACTTACAAAACCCTAAAATTTTCTATACAAACTATTAAAATTCTAGGTTTCTAATCAACTATCAGCTGAAACTGTGAATACGAATGATTTTTTTTGTTCCTTTTATTTTTTGTAACAGGAAGCTGTAGCGATAGGAAGAACATTTGCAGCAATGAAAGACTACCAAATCGATGGTAACAAAGAGATGGTAGCATTAGGAGCAATGAACGTGATCGGTTCGATGACTTCTTGCTATGTATCCACTGGTTCGTTCTCAAGATCCGCCGTCAACTTCATGGCCGGATGTCAAACTGCAGTCTCCAACATCATCATGTCAATCGTCGTCCTCTTAACGCTTCTCTTCCTTACTCCTCTTTTCAAATACACACCAAACGCGATTCTTGCAGCAATTATCATCAACGCCGTGATTCCTTTGATCGATGTTAATGCTGCCGTTTTGATATTCAAGATCGATAAGCTCGATTTCGTCGCTTGTATGGGAGCTTTCTTTGGGGTCATCTTTGTATCCGTTGAGATTGGCCTTCTCATTGCCGTACGTCTCAAGAAACCAGTCATTAATAAGACTTTTGCAGCATTTTTGACTGATCTTTATTTGTGTGTGTTCATGTTTTAGGTGGCCATATCTTTTGCCAAGATACTCTTGCAAGTTACAAGACCTAGAACAGCGATTCTTGGAAAGATTCCAGGGACTTCGGTTTACCGGAATATCAATCAGTATCCTGAAGCAACTAGGGTTCCCGGAGTTTTGACGATTCGTGTTGACTCCGCGATTTACTTTTCCAACTCCAATTATGTCAGGGAAAGGTACGAGATCGAATCATGAAACCAAATTTAAACCCTTACTTGTTTTGGAAGAAATCTATGTGTAGAACCATACATCTTTGGTGTTCTTGAAAACTGTAGGATTCAAAGATGGTTGACAGATGAAGAAGAGATGATGACAACTACAAGCTTGGTTAGGATCCAGTGTCTGATCATCGAAATGTCACGTACTGGACTAACCCTAGTTCTTTTTTATATATATGCATATGTATATTTCTTTTATACACAGTAAATGATGTTTTATCAAACGTTTTCAGCTGTTACGGACATCGATACTAGTGGTATTCACGCCTTAGAAGACTTGTATAAGTCTCTTCGAAAACGAGACATTCAGGTACGTATACACATTATATATAAACTAAAAGCTAAACCGGAAAGGCGATAGACAAGTTATGAAACTGACTTTTTTTTGGTGTGCAAAACAGTTGGTTTTAGCAAATCCAGGACCGGCGGTCATACATAAATTACACGTTTCTCACTTCGCAGACATGTTAGGATACGACAAAATCTATCTGACGGTGGCACAAGCCGTTGATTCTTGCTCTCCGAAACTCTCCGACGAGGTCTGAAACGGAGAAGAAGAATCTTGATGATGAATCAAAAAGACAAATTAAAGTGTTGTATGTTGTTGTACGGCCCTCTGTGTACAAACCGAGTTGAGTATGTAGTCAGTGGCTTTGCCTTCGATTTGACCTTTTTATCTTATACCCAATGTGGGACGTAGAGGTCATATGTAAAAGTTGACCTATGAGCCCATATATATATAGAGCTTTTTCTTAGCATCATGATAAGTTTGGATTTATAGGAATGCCCTTCGTGGTTCTTTTGTTTTGCATTGATGATCTACTTGACATTAACATCGGAACAGCGTAACGCAACGAGAGACGACTCAGGACTTTATTGCTATGATTATTGGTGGGAACACCTTTTGTTTTGCAAGACCCAAGAGTCGAACATTGACATAACAACAATGAAAACAAATAAAACACTTCTCCCTTAATTATTAATTAATTATGTGTGGACCTTAAGTTGAAGCCCACTTGTGTACACAATATACTCTTCGTTTGATGTTCATATATGGGATTAGGACATTTGTTTTAAAAAAATAATGGTATAGACGTCTATGCGTTAGATGGTCGTTCTCAAATACATCAATTTTCTCTTTAATGTACTATGTCAAGATGACAGACCTAGTTTGATGTTTTAGGTACCTATTCTATTAGATTATGTATGTTTGGCAATCGTTCTGTATCTGTTATTTTAACTATTACATCTCACAGTCTCACACTACTAGTCTATATATTTATGACTTACACAGCTTGTTCCAGATTTGACCAAAACAGTTTTACTTACCACCTTACGATAGAAATATAAAACCGTCTGTAAAAAAAAAAGAAAAAAACAAATCATATCTCTTCTCGAAAACATGAATTGTAAAAATGACGTAAGATGCAGAGACCGACCATTTTTGTACAATGTGCCAACTCTGTTTGTACTGTAAACGAGTGTCCCCAAATGAGCCAATCAAAACGAATTTGCAGTTCTTGTTTTTTGTGTGCATATTTTTATAATACAAGAAATAAACAGTAAGAGCTTGCCAAGGACTATTTGAATCAATCAATCAATCTTCCATCAAATTTTAAATGGTTAATTATATAATTAGGTTCAATCGATATTGAAATTTGATTTTTAAGTTTATTTTGAGTCCTCACTAAGATTTTAGATGATTTTTAATGAATATAGGGAACCAAGGATTTGCTAATTCCTTTAGTAACCTAATAACATTATATTTAAAATTTTAAAATAGATAATATAATAACTAAAAACACCAAATTTTTGATTCAATATGATAATTTTTTTAATTCAGTCATTTTAAACAATATAATTTGAATTGTGTGTTTGAATAATACACACACCTACACAAAATAATTGATTTAAGAAAAATACAAAATAATTTGTGACAGACGACAAAAACAATAATAACGAATAAAAAAACACTAAAAAGAATCGGAATCATGACGTGTCGTTATAATAATCAGAATAGAATCAGATCAGACAAAAATCAACGGTTCTAATTCACTCCTAAGTTTATGGCTCTTCTTTAATTCTCTGTCTCCTTCTCTCTTTACTCCTCACTTCTCTCTTTTTTTTTACTTTGCTCTGTTCACTCAGAGCATCAAAGAAACACACACAAAAGAGAGAAACACGAATACGAAACGATGTTGCTGGGGAAGAGACAAAGACCACCGATAAAGAGAACCACGAGTCTTTCTGAGATTAAGTTCGATTTGAATCAACAACCTAGCGAACAAGAACCGTCTGATCATCAGATTCAGCTCGTGACCATCGATGAACACCGTCATGTTCATCAACGTTTGTTAGATCAACAACGTCTCTTAGCGATGGTCTCACTGAGAGGTGTACAGAGGAAACACTCAGCTGAAGATTTTCTGAGATCTTGTTCTCTCTGTAAACGTCATCTTGTTCCAGGCCGTGACATCTATATGTATAGGTATGATGAACTAAAGATTTAATCTGATCTTTTTGGTTTGATTAGTATATGGAACTAACGGTTTAATATGGCTGCTGAATTTGACGCAGAGGAGATAGAGCGTTTTGTAGTTTAGAGTGCAGGCAACAGCAGATTACAGTGGACGAGAGGAAAGAGAAAAAGAAAGGTTCGGTGAGGTCCACCGCCACCGGAACCGTCAACGGAGAGAGTGTTTCCGCCGCCGTCTAGGTCTCTCTTTATAATATCGGTAATGAATATGATTGTATATGGAATATGGTTATTGTTATTATCTGTATTAAGTTTTAAAGCGTTGAGCGTTAACTGTGATTAACCATGATGTTAGTCATCTTATAAACTTTGCTTTAAGACTTAAGGACCATGGTATTTTTTTTTTTTTTTGCATAGTAATGAGTTTTGTGTTCTTTTGATTATTCTATCTTACAATCTTTTAAATGTTCGATATATTGTGTGGACATTAGAAAATCACAACAGCTCAATTCTCTGTATAACCACACCATACATTTTATAAGTGTAGTAATTGACAAGTAAAGAAAATAGTATATAAGAAATTATATACCCACTTGTATGTTTGATATACAAGTTTGTATGTACCTTTGTGTACTCTAAGATTTTATGTATTTCATACCACCAAAAAAAGATATTCATCGTACTATTTTAACTTGATGCTTCCATTCGAATATAAGAATATGATCCAATTGAACTTTCGTCATTTTTCTTATTAATGCAAAGAAAAATAATACTATGATTTTTGTCAAGTAAGGAATCTAATACCTATTCAGCCTAGCATTGACTGGTCCCTAATAGGAGATTCTTACTTTTTCTATGTCTCGATTTTTTTTATAGATTCCTAGTGGCTACTGCCTGATGGTGTCTCCCTTTGCTTTTGAAAACTGAAAAAGAATTGCGAAATAGTACATGAATTCTTGTTTTACGATACATATTCTTTTGGAAAAAACCAACCAATGAGTTGATAAATAACTTTTATTTTGCAGCCCTTTATAATATATGGTCGAAAAAAGAATCTCAATTATTCTAGTTGGTTGGTGTAAGTGACATCGTTGTGTTACAATCCAACATTACGTATGTCGATAAAAGAAAGTCAAAAAAGTTTCACATTAGTCTGTAATTTTTGGGGTTGAATAGTCTGTTTTCTACTACCTTCAGAAAAAGCCAAACTTGTGTGCTTGCTCTTTTTTTTTCTTCTAATTTGTTGATCCATCTTTTTGTTTTGATTTTGTGTTGTCCCATTCTAAATTAAGCAAAGACAAGGGAGGGAACAGCTCATGTGGAGGATTGAGCTCATTAATTAAACTTTATAATAGTTCATGCATTCTAGTTCTGAATTTGTGGTTTACAATATCCTTTTCATAATAATTAGCATACAACAAAACTCAATGATTGTTTCTCATCAAATACCACTCTCTATTCTATGGTCATTGATATTAAGCATTGCAAGTTTTAAAATGGGCCTAAAAGCATATCCAATTCACATTGATGGGCTTCATGAATTAAGCGTGATTATACGGCTGTGCCTTTGTTTGATTGAGCCAATGATCATATTCATAGTCATACTCATAGATATGAGTTTGGTATATTCGTTGTGACCAAAATAATGATGCGTCAAGTCTCTAGTGTTTCCTCCAGTGATAATTTTTTTGTTTGTTTGGACAAAAGCATCTTCGTATCGCATATTCTATAGCACACCACTGATTCATTTAGAGACATATGTCATCTTTCTTTTTGCCAATTGTCAAATAGAATCAGCCAATGTAAGTAGAGATGTCATGCAAAAAAAAAAAAAATGTTCTTAAAAAAAAAAACTGTTATAGAAGATCTTTCATAATTCATCTAATGAAATTGCTTCACATAAATTTTATAAAATCTTTAAACCGAACCCTCTGGACCAAGAGAAGGCAAATGATTTGGGGTGGGTATTGAAGGCTTTGAAGAGGTGCTTATTTGCTGTCGAGGTCTATTAATGTAAACGTATTATGGTCTCTACAACCCCACGAAGAGGTTGTTCACACAAACTTTAGATTTTCCGATTACGCCTTCTCGCAAACCTTCGTTTCACACTTATTTGAATTTTATATCATACAATACAATAATGCAGTTCGATTAAGCATTCTTGGCAAACATACATATTTAGATACCCAATTATATATTTTATAACTAGTGAAATTTAACGTAAATAATTTAGTCCATACCGTAAACAAACGTATTTTGTTCCATATAATATTGCGAATTAATAATTTCACATCTCATGTGGTTGTCTCCTTCATTGTCAATTGTCACTACCTCAGGAAGCCGATCTTGTTTTTTTTTCACGTGTTTTTTTTTTTGGTCTTTGGAAATTAAAGGCAAAAAATATTTAAAAAAAAAAACAAGAAATAGAAACTTGACAAAAACAAGAGCTAGAAAGGACAACAAGATAATTTTCGATATTTCGAAGCCTATATAATCCTCCTTTTAGAGGCGCATTGAGAGAGCTTTCGTATTAGGTGTGATTTGTGGATTTCTCATCTTCATTGGTTTCATCGAAACATTCGATTAAGACCAGGTTTGTCTCTCTGTCTACAAAAAGCATTGCTACTGCAATTTGTTTTCTTTGGGTCTTTCGTCTTCTTGTAATTAAATTAATTACTGGGCTCTGTTCTTGAGTCATTTTGTTAGCTCTTCTTAATCGTGCTTTGTTTCTTCCCAGTTAGATCTCTATGTAATTAAAACTCCGTTAATTGCTGTTAGTGTTTTTTATTGTCGTGATCACTTACTCAAGAGTTTACTTTTACTCTGTCTTGTCTTTTTAGGGTTTTATTATTCTGATTCAGTATCAAAAATTTTAGATCTTTTTAATCACCAAAATTAGTGTATGCTAATTATAGAATTAACATTTTGATTTCTTCAGAATATGGCTACGTCTACCTCTCACCAATCAATCGTTTCGTTTGCTTCACACCGGTCGTCTTCTTCTTCTTCTTCCACAATCTCTCAGTGTTTATTACGAGAGCCTCTGTTGAATCTGCCAATCTGTAAAGGATTCAAGATCTATTCTTCACTGAGTTATAATAATCATACCACCTCGAAAAAGAGAAACTTTTGCAAGATTGAAGCTATGGCTTCTTCTCAGACTGAGACATCTGTTTCTTCTTATAACAACAACAATCTCTTGTCTCCTTCCAAGAACTTACCTGACCTTTCCAAGAAAAAATCAAGTATCTTTCTTTTTGCTCTGCTTTTGGCTTCCTCTCAAGTTTCATTAAGAAACATTTATCTGAAACCAAGTTTTTAATGTGTTTTTAGATGAAGCAGCTTTGATATTGATTAGGCATGGAGAATCTTTGTGGAATGAGAAGAATCTTTTTACGGGTTGTGTTGATGTGCCATTGACAGAGAAAGGTGTTGAAGAAGCTATTGAAGCAGGGAAGAGAATTAGTAACATACCTGTTGATGTTATCTTTACATCTTCTCTTATCCGTGCTCAGATGACTGCAATGCTTGCTATGATTCAGCACCGTCGTAAGAAGGTATGTGTAGGAAAACCAAACCAAAACCAGGCTCAGCATGTTTGTCTTTTGGGGGTTTGTAACTGATAAGTGGATCAAACTCATTTAGGTTCCTATCATCTTGCACGATGAAAGCGAACAGGCGAAAACTTGGAGTCAAGTCTTTAGTGATGAAACTAAAAACCAATCTATTCCTGTCATACCCGCTTGGCAGCTCAATGAAAGAATGTAAAACATATCTACCAAACGTATCTGAGCTTTGAAACCGATAAAATCTGGTGTCTGACGTTTTTTTGGATATATTAGGTATGGAGAATTGCAAGGTCTTAATAAGCAAGAAACAGCGGAAAGATATGGGAAACAGCAAGTTCACGAATGGCGTAGGAGTTATGATATCCCACCTCCCAAGGGTGAGAGCTTGGAGATGTGTGCTGAGAGAGCAGTGGCTTATTTTCAGGACAATGTAATGAACAATCTCATTCTAACTCTTCTTTCTTAGTTTCATTCACTTACTAACTTCAGATATCGAATTTGCAGATTGAACCAAAGCTTGCAGCTGGAAAGAACGTAATGATAGCTGCTCATGGGAACTCGTTGCGGTCTATCATAATGTATCTTGACAAATTGACTTGCCAAGAGGTTGTGACAAAAAGACTGGTTTCATCTTCATTCTTGATCATTGGTTTTTGCGGTTTGGTGAATAACTGAAATTTCTCTCTGTGTGTTTTGGTTTGTAGGTGATAAGTCTAGAGCTATCAACCGGTATACCACTTCTCTACATCTTCAAAGAAGGTAAATTCATGAAGAGAGGAAGCCCTGTTGGTCCAACAGAAGCTGGTGTCTATGCTTACACCAAGGTTAGGCATCATTTCTCTCTTTCTTCATCTATTTAGATTTCTTTGTTTCAATTGGTTTTGAGTGTTTCCTTTGCTTGCAGAGTTTGGCTCAATACAGACAGAAGCTAGAGGAGGACAGTGAAGTAATCTGTTCCTGAAGTTTAACAAGAAAGATTGGTTCTTGATCTACTCAACTCAAGCTTAGGACCTTAGAGGCGTTTACAAAGAATATAGATTTTATTATTTCTTCTTGGTTCTTCTTCATTCATATGTGACATATCCACTGTTATCTGAAGGAGCAATGTTCAAAACGTCACTGTTCCTTCTTACAAGCCTCGCACTTGTTGATGTTGACTTTGTTATTGTTGCCTAACTGTTTAAGCAAACAAGTATTATTCTGTGATACATTTAAAATATGCAGTTTTACTGGTCTTAATTGCATAACAACAAAAACGTTTGTAGCTCCAGCTTAGTAATTTGATGGGTTAAGTATTAGCTTCAGAAGCTTCTTATGGTTCATGCTTCAGGCTTAAGGTTTCTGTTGTATCCAAAGGAGATTGCAAAGTTCCGTTCTTGATCTTCTCATCTTCGTTGTCCTCCAAATGCTTATTCTCAGAGTCTGAAGCTTCAGAATCTGAGTTGCTCAAATGAGCTGAGGCTGATGACACCACTGTAGTGCTTCCAAAGAACTTCAAATCATCTCCTCTCATTTTCTCCGCATATTTCTCAAAACTGAAACCCGCATCGCTGTTTTTGCCACCAAATGCAACCTCAAGTTGCTCAATATCGAAGAGATCCTCAAGAAGCTTTTTGCTGAGGTTATCATCTGAGTAGACAAATTTCACCTTGTTGCATGTCTTTGGCTCTAGAAACGGTTTCACCATCTGCATATTCACAATTTCCTCTACTAATGTCAACAAGCTTCATGATACTTAAATATTTGCATTATAGGGCAGAGAGACATTTTCATACTAACCTTATAGAAGGGTTCAAAAATCTTAGGCGGGTTGTATAGTATGGCCATGCCTAAACGTTCAGGGTAATGTTCTTGTAACACATGAGCGGTTTCTCTAGAGACTTTCAAAGATATATGCGACATGTTGAAACCGTGAAAATCGATAAGCCAAACCATTTGTTCTTGGTTATCCGATAGATTCAAGATTGCATTTTCCATACAGTACACCAAGAATCTAATCTGCCCTTTATAAGATTTTGTATTCTGTAGTGTAAAACCAAAACGTGGTATCAATAGAAAAGTATTAGAGAGAATCATTTGAAAGGAAATGAAGATAAGAAACCATACCTGTGAACTTGGTTTCATAACCAGAACTGTTCTTCCATACTTGTCAGTATAATTAGCTCGGTATATTTTCCCGGTCTCAGCTTCTCTTGCAATCTCCTCCTACAACCATTTCACATAACAAGAAGATATTAGAACAATTTGTATAAACTGATTGGATATTTACTGAAGTTAAGAATACATTACCCATCGAATCTCCTCAGGTTTGTACTGAGTCCTCCATTTCAAGGTTTCTTTAAGCATTTTAGTTGCTTTCTTGACATGGCCATTGCGTGCGGCTAAATAACGAGTAATGGCAGCATCTGTACAAAACTCAGATGACTTCTCAGGCAATGTCCCTAGTAATGTCCTCACTTCATTTATCTATATTGTTCAAAAGTACACAATCTCTATACCATCAACATGCAATATAATATTTGATTCACACATCAAAAAATAACATCATCACAGAGCAAGTATAATAACCTTGCTTAGATAATCCTCTGGTTTTGTTGAATCAGAACTCATATCTTGCTAAAATTCAAGAAAGCTGCAACCAAAATTGATTAGAAAAAAGAAAAAAAAAAGTCATAATATAGAGATTTTATACTGCAAAAACAAGGATGATACAATAATCAATGCATAAAATAGAGGTAGATTTTACCCGTCGTTAAGAAGTTAATTAAGCTATAATACGATGTTAATTAGAATTAGAACGAAGTACTTGTTTTGATCAAATACAATCGAATTAGAGACAGCAGAATCAAGCGTTACGCAAGACAACTATAATTAACATCTGAACTTGATCTTACTCCAAGATAGTTTAGAATCAAGAAATCAAAAAGTTAAAGAACATAAACTTACCTGGAAAAAAAGAAAAAGAATTTAGAGCGGATGATCAGCGATGAGATCTGGTCGAATGGGTCAAACTCAAAGCCTAGATATGGTAGTAGCGCATAAATTGAGACCGAGAGAAGTCTTAAGTTTCGGTCTAGAAGAATCAAAAGTCTCGTTGTAAGAAAAGTAGTAGTAGTAGTAGATGGATTTTTTTTTCAGGGCGGCTACGAGACAATGTGATGATGAAAGAGCTCAATGACACGTGACGCGCGACTGAGGAAAGATACAGACACCTTTTCAAGATTCTGTTTCTTGATCTAGAGCGTGGACTTACTGAACTGGACCGGGGAATTATAAAACCCGGTTTGACTTCTACTTGATTTAATATTTGGTTGTGTAATAAATGTGAATGTGATGGTCAAATTGCTCTCTGACATTACATACCAACCATGTTTGTAAAGTCATGCCAACTTCACTAATCAGATAATCACTATACCCCAAATAGGAAAATTTTATTGGGTTAGTTAAGCATTTTGTTATTTATGAACTTTGGATTAATCAAGCTGTTACACTATTTTCTAATCTCCAAAGATTTAATGGGCCTAATCTTGTAGCCCATTCAGACGACCATCTTCTAGTTGAGATTGTTAACGGATGTATTTTATATATTTCCTGATCATCATATAATCAATGATCCAACCATAATCTAACACCATATACAGTAGTTAACAGAGGATACCATTAGCACGAATTTGCTATTCAGTTTCATTTATCTGTCACATCATTCTATGTTTAATTTATTATTGTTAGATTTTAAAGATACAAAATGATAAGATCGACCTACAAATGTCATCGGTTACAAATAGACGAGGATGGTTAGGTGAATGACAAAAGTTATGAAAAGCAACAAGTGTTGGCTACAAAAGTAAAAGTGTCAAACCTCTTTTTTATGCCGAAGCTCAGTATATCAAGGAAATGTGCACTTGCGATGTGCTGCGTTAGCAAACTAACAATTAAACATCACGTCCTTTTATTTCGGACCACGTTATCTATACTGACATGTAATTAGATGCAAACCCACTATACTGACATAAATAAACTTTCATATGAATATAACAGTTTGTATATTTTTAAACACGTAAATCAATTTTATAGTATAGGACTACTTCGAAATTCTTCGAAACACGTATCAAACGCACATCCTTGAGAACTTTTGCAACCATTTCGTCCAAGAAACATACGACCTAGCTAACCAAGCTTTTAATTTTAGTTATCCACATTACTTTCATTTTCCATTTGTAGTATTTATCAATTGTATAAGTATAATAGTATGCAGACGATATGAACTGGACCATATGTCATGCAGAAACGAACGGAGACAATTCACCTAAAATTCACATGCAAATTCCTCTTTCCCTCATGAAACAACGGGCAACTGCTCTGAAAACAACGTCACCCTCTTTTCCATATTACAAAAACCAAAACAAAAAATAAAGTCATTTATTTAGTAATATAGTTTTTTTTGTTGTGTAAATTTCACTTCACCCCATAGAGGCATAGACACACATTTTCACATGCATTTGTATTTTACCAACTTGTCTACTAGTTAGTACTAGTTCATATGTTATTTATTTAGGTGAGAAAAATAGCAAGATCTTTCAAAGTTGAAGAGGCCGAGACATCATAAGTGAAGCTTAACAGTACAAAATAGACCTTTGATCGTGGAAATATATGTGGCAGATTCTTAATGGTCGTTTGACTTCAACAGATATAACTGGTGACGCGTTTGACGGAAACCGCGTTAAGAGCATTAAAACGCAAAAGTTCAGTACCAAAAGCAAAAAGTTCCAATCGGATCCACTTACTTTGACCGATTAGTCACAAATCGGATCTACTTTTTTTTTAACTTTAATCAGAATCTCTCTCTTTTTTTTTCCTTTTATATTGCATGTATTACTTGATTTAGATGCAATGAATCTTATATATCAAACGACTACTTATAGACAAGTTAAGGAATAATTTAAAAATGTCAGTCATTTCATTTTACCCCAAAAAAATTGTCAGAGAGAGAACTTGAGAGAGAGAGTACAGTATCATTTGATTAAAAATAGGTAGGGCAAAAAGCTGTCAGTTATTAAGACAACTAAGACTTGAGTAATGATTTTGCAGTTGACTATTTTCATTTCCCCCCTGTGGACACGCTCGCCAGGTTTTGGATTAGTATGAAATTTATGCGTAGGAGATCTTGTTGCTTTTCCTTTTTCCATGCGTAGGTAGGAGATTATTAATATTTCACTTTTTATTTTTCCTGTTACCATTTTTTATTATTTATATAGAGCTATAGCTAATTTATTTAAGCAAAAAAAGAGTTCAAAGATAATGGTGTGCTAAACTGATTGTCAATATCTCGACAAAATCATATATGAGTGGCTTCTTGGTTCAAAGTTCAAACTCGTAGAAATGAAAAAATATATACAACGAAGTAAGAACAATAGCTCTTAGACAAGTCATTACATGTACGCAGTAGATGCAATGTTCAAAAAAGCAAGCAAGAACAAAATAATAATAATAATATATGTAAAAGACAGTACAGTACTAATCAGCATCGTAATGGTGAAACTGGCGACACGCACACGAGCCATCCACATGGGTGCCTGCCTCCTTCTGCGCGTCTTCTCCTATACTGTTTATTTTTATATTGTTTATTTTTTATCTTCTCCATTTTTGTTTCGGAAGTTTTACTGTTTCGGTTTAAACCTGTAGAAATGATGTAATAACAATATTTTGCGGCGTTTCTATTTTTTGTTTTTTTTGGTGTAATAACGTTTCAAATTTCAGACTACTCTTTCGATCGAATCAGACTCGACCACGAACCGTGAAAACATAAGAGAATTTAGATCGGATATAGAGCTTGTATATATGAACTGGTTGATCTTAGTTCTGTTTATAGTCAACTTCTTGTTTTTTACTTTTTTTGCAAATTTAAACGATTGATCATAATTATATATACATATTATTGTTGGAACTGCTATTTAAATATGAAACCATAGTATTACTCTTTTTAAAATTTGGGTCATTGCAAATTACGGCAACGCAGTCTCTCAACTTTGCAATTTACGTCACGATTACACGAAGCAATAAATTAAGCTGCGCGACGACTCATCATAGTATCGTATGATGATGAAATATGTGATATTAAGTACAAATGGATGATTAAATTAATATAGGTTAATGGACATATGAGAAGTTCTCAGCCATTCATTCAAACCCTCTAGAGGCTTCTTTTTAAAAAAAAATTGTATGATAAATTATCTTAATAAAAAGTCTAAACCACCCATTAACATGATCATCATCATTACATTGAGAGCCAAAATTATTGCTTAACAATCATGAAGTCTACGTGCGTGTCTCCTGATAATTTTCTTTATTTCCGGCTTTATATGTATACTCATACTATTAATTTGGATTATCTCAGTTCCAATTTTTTTTAGAAGTTTTATTGTTTTACTTTGTTTGCTTTTCTTGAGTTTCTATACCAAATTTTAATTTAATTTAATATGTCGACTAGAGTTTTTTCTTAAGTATTATTGTATTTTCTTCTTGTTTAATTAACACATCGTTGATTAATTAGACGTCCTCATAAGAAAAAAAAATCGATATTTAAATAGTTGTGGCCGTTTAGATAGGCGTTGAAATGTCTAAACAATGGATTAACCAAAAAAAAAAGTTAAAACTAATCTCTAAAATTTATGGAGTTGTGCACATCCACTACGTTTTGAATTGAATAAGAGACAAGTTAAAATCCTACGCACACGGAAGAAAAGAAACGTCCCGTAAAGGAGGTGTCAATGTTTGCAATGATCGAAGAAATGATTTTCCATAAAACTACCAATGTTTGTAGAATTAAAACACTTCGAAAATAGAAAATCCTTGTACAGTAGAATCATTTTAACTTGTAAAAGTTAGCTTTTGTAAAACGAAACTTGTAGAATTCAATTCAACGACTCGTCTAGTTAGCTCAACTAAAAATATTATCTCCATCAGACGAATTAGTTTTAGGAGATCAAATTGAATAGTATATATATACTTATTTAAGAAAACATGGATGAGGTTACTGTAATTCAGTAATTCATACGAGGTTATTATTATTATTTAAATTTTGCCAACATGCAACAATCTTTAAGAAAAGTATCCGATGTATGTTACAAAAGAACAAAAACAAAATTATTAGACGTATTTCAGATTAATTTTTTTAATTTGAGAAATACGAGGAGGAGATACAAAAAAAAAAAAAAAAAAA
>NC_025687.1:10169976-10231040 GCF_000633955.1 Camelina sativa
TATATACTTATTTAAGAAAACATGGATGAGGTTACTGTAATTCAGTAATTCATACGAGGTTATTATTATTTAAATTTTGCCAACATGCAACAATCTTTAAAAAAAAGTATCCGATGTATACTACAAAAGAACAAAAACAAAATTTATTAGACGTATTTCAGATTAATTTTTAAATTTGAGAAATACGAGGAGGAGATAAAAATAAATAAATAAATAAATAGTGATGATATTACACGCCAGGCCTCCTATATAAACAAGAGCCAAGCTGAAGAGATAAGTGTGTATCATCGGTGAGGCTGAGAGTTATTCACTTACAAATAAAAAAAACCAAACACTTGGGTGTCTTCTTCCTAAAAAAGTTTTTCTTCTTTCTGATTTTCTGCTGAACTTTTTATTCTTTGCAAATCCACCCCTTAGATCTGTTCTTTGATTTCTTTCTGTTTGTAATCTGTCTTTGAATAGTTTTGATTTTTACTTGTTTACACAACAAATCAAACTCTTGAAACTGTTTTATAATTAAAAAAGCCAGGTATTTTCTGAAAGAGATCAATCTTTTTTATTTTTGATCTTCTTCTTCTTCTTTTCTTTGTAGATTGAATCGTTTGTGTGGGTATTTTTTAAATTCCCTCCTCTCAAATCTACACAGAGGTTGTTTATTTTTAAACCTCTCTAGAAAAACCTTGTTCTTTACTTTTTACAAGAACCAGGAGTTTTTTTTTTGTTTTTTTTTACTACAAAGCTAGCTTCTAAAAATATATATAAATGGCAACTTCTATGGATTTTTACAGTATCAGTAACACAACGTTTCACCAATCTGATCCATTCGGCGGTGAATTAATGGAAGCGCTTTTACCTTTTATCAAAACCCCTTCCGAAAACGATTCATCCGCGTTTGCGTTCTCCACCGTACCCACTCCGATTCCATCATACCGGTCTGATCTCCACCAAAACCACCATCTTAGTCCTAAACCGGTTTCGATGAAACAAACCGGAGCTTCGTTGCCTAAACCGATGAAGCTATACAGAGGAGTGAGACAACGTCACTGGGGTAAATGGGTGGCGGAGATCCGTTTGCCTAGGAACCGAACTCGTCTCTGGCTCGGAACCTTCGATACGGCGGAGGAAGCTGCTTTGGCTTACGACAAAGCTGCGTTTAAGCTGCGCGGCGATTTCGCCCGGCTTAATTTCCCTAACCTCCGTCACAACGGATCCAACATCGGCGAGTATCAGCCTCTTCAGTCCTCCGTCGACGCTAAACTCGAAGCTATCTGTCAAAACTTAGCCGAGACGACGCAAAAACAGAAACAGGTGAAATCTACGAAGAAGGCTACTTCTCGGAGACGTTCGTCGTCAACCGTCGCCGTGAAACAAACGGAGGCGGCGGATTCGGGAGTGAAATCGGAGGATTACTCCAGCGCTGGATCTTCGCCGACGTTGACGGAGAGCTACGGATCTGGTGGATCTTCTTCGCCGTTGTCGGATCTGACGTTCGGTGATGCGGAGGAGGAGATTCATCCGCCGTGGAACGAGAACTTTGCGTTGGAGAAGTATCCGTCGTACGAGATCGATTGGGATTCGATTCTTCAGTCTTCTTCTTCTTCTTCGAGTCTTGTAAATTAGTTGATGCCGTAGGGGTATTTTAGGGAATTTAGAGGTCTCTATTATGGAAGTTTTTGGTCATTGCAGGGACTTTTTTATTATTAGGGGGCTTTTATGTTAATATTAATAAGTTGACGTACGTTATTGTAATTATTGTTAATCTCTGCGTCGGTCTGAGCTGGGTTTTTTGTCATGCTTCGACCGTGCGAGTTTTTTTTTTTTTTTTTTTTTAATGTAATTTTTTTATTTTAATATATTCTGTAGTTTTAAAAAATCGTTGTGTTAATTCGAAGTTTTTCTTATTAGCTTAAATTTATCTAAAATTGGCGCAAAGAAAAAAATACACCTTTTTAACTTTTTAGTAACCAAGTGACGATGGTTTGGTATAAGCCAAATAAGGTGATCTCCAATGTGGAAAAAATATCGATTAGAAAACTACTATATTTTTGGTTGATAGTGAAATGAAAAATTTACGGAGAGGCACGCATGCTCACTCACAAGTTATATATAAACCCTTAGGTGACCATGAAAGGCTAGATTTATTATGAATACGTATAATCTTTTATTCTCTTATTAATTTCAACTATGGCCTTGATTGGTAGTGTATATAAGTGAGCATATAGATTTTAGAAATCCAATCATGTTTTGTTTAGAAAGCATAAAAGGAACATAAAGGGAGCATAAAAGGTTTTTAAATGCTCTATAGCCCAATGCTCCTAAATGAAGCATTTCCCAAGCATAATGGTTTTAAAGTTATTAAAATACAATTTTACCCTCATTAATCACCTAGAGTTTACTATAAATTCACAATAATATTTTTGACCTAACCCTAAAGAAAACGCATCAGAGAAAAGTCTGCAGCAGCAAACCTCAGCAAACCTCGTAAGTTGAAAAGCAACTCTTCCATTTTTTTAATCTTATAGCCAAATTTCTTGTGTATATTCATATATGATGCAAAGGGTACGAAGATGTCTTGTTGTTTTTCTTGAAGATGATGGTTTTCATTGTTTCTCATCTATTATTACCTTTTTGTTTTTTAATGCAACGTCTCACAACATTTTTTGTCAAAGCCAGAAATATAACATATAATAATATTGTAAACAGTTTCAACATGTCGAATCAAGAAGAACGTGTGCAACCAACAAGCAAGGTATGAGTATATATGTTTTACGTACATGTTGATTTTTTTTTGGTTTGTGTGGTGGTTGAGATTATGTTTTATATGTTTTTATGCTTACAAACTATTTTTCGTATGATTTGTTTCATTTATTTTAATATTCATAAGTTATTGTTTCATTTGATATTATGTTTATAAGATGTTTTAATTTGTTTTTCAAAATAAGTATTTTAAACTATTTCATTAGCAACAAAATCTATATTTGTATATTTAAAATGTCTAATTTTGTAATTTTATGTCTAAATGCTAACAGATGTACCAATCACATATCATTGTTAATATATTAATAGCATACAGCTTATGCAGCATACTGCTCATGCTGCATAATGCTAATGCTCCACTAACAGTTGTTCCAATCAAGGCCTATGAGATATGCTGCAAATAAGTTCTCATACTAACAACAAAAATATCCCAATTGCACGAAGGCAAAATGGGACAATATTAAATAATAAACACAATTTGAAAAAAAAAGAAAATCAAAAAACTTTTCTAAAATCTACAGCACATTCAAATGAAGCAGATGAAATAATAATAATAATAATAATAATAATAATAATAATAATAATAATAATAATAATAATAATAATAATAATAATAATAATAATAATAATAAAAGTGCATTCAAAGAAAAAAAAAATCATTACAAGAGAAACAATAAAACCTAACTCTAAACTAATATTTGATAAATTAATCATTACTAATACATTAATATTCAATAAATTGATTAAAAAATTTAGTCCCAAGTTAGAACAATATAAAATTTACATCATTGATAAAATAATAAGATAATAATTTCTTTTTGAGAAAACTATAAATTTAAACAAAAAATTCTTATTTTAATTAAAATTAAAAAAACGATAAGTATTATGATTCCAATATTATTAATTTGTGAAGATGTACCAACAACGACTCAGATTTTTAAAGCTAAACTTAACAAACTTAAAACTAGGAAGTGTTGCTTAGACCGTAAATGAGGTAGCATCCTGAATCTATTTTAGTGTCTTTTTACCCATTGCTTAAAGCTAATCTAAGAAATCACTAACTCTAATGATCACTAAACGTAGACACTAAAAAGAAAAGGCCAGCTCAACAACATCAAACAAGATCGATATATTTAGATTTAATCCAAACTTTTATTACTGCATATACCTGTTACAAGCAGTCAAACATTTATCGTTTTCTTGAAACCCGAGACCGGCTATGGTCAGTCAAACCACAAACCATCTTGATCTTATGATTGTATCCCCATTAGAGAGACCTGCTACGTTTTTGTGTGTTTTAAAACAAAAACAAGCTCAAATTAAACTGAAGAAAACACTCGTTTGAATTGGAAGATACATAATTTTACACTTTGTACGTTGCCTATGAAGAGAGATAGGGAATAGTCAAAGGCAAAAAAGTTCAGATCCTGGAACATGTTACAGTACTACAAAACTCTTTAAATCGGGTGATCACCGCATTTTCGCCAAATACAAACCTAACGTCTAACTGTAAAAAAACCCGTCGTGATGATTCTCCAGTCGCTGATGAAGAAAGTGGAGGATATTAAACAACTCAGTTGAATTTACCAATCTCCATTTTCTTCTTAATTGCTCGTTGTCCATGGTATATGAACGAATCTAGTATTCCCGATACCGTGAAGATACCTGCAAATCAAAAGGTATATATATTTAGTTTCCAATTTGACGATAACATATCACTAGTATGTTTAATGTAACTGAACGGAGAAGAGAGATTATATCCATTACCTCCAACTATAGCACACACATTTGTTAGGAAGTGCAAGAACTCCACATGTTGCTCCTCAAATATCACCTAACAACAATCAAATGAAAATGAGTTTTTGAGACATAGTTTCCATTTGTATTCATTAACATAATACCAAAAAGCTCCAAACAGACCTTAATTGGTGAAAGATCATAGTAAAAGAAAACACCAGGTGGGGATTGCATGCGACCTCCTTCCATGCCCTGGAAATGTTCTGTCACAGAGAACTGCCAAAAAACCAAAACCCATTTGTTACATTTTACATAAAGGAAAGGTCAAGATGTTTAAACAGAGATTTGGTGATTTAGCTTTTACCTGGTTTGACTGAATAGTATTCTGGTGAACATCAGTGTATATGCTGGGTACCACCTGCAATTCCACACCACAATCATTACAGCAACAATTTATAGTACGCAAAAGCTAAAACCGGTGGAGAAAATAAATTGTATTTAAGAATATCCTCATACTTCTCTATCAGCAAATTCAGATAATAATAAGCCATTAAGATCTCACTAATGCCTATTCGAAAACATTTATCTAATGTATTGTGTACCAGGTGAGAATGTTATCGATGGAAATAATGAAAAAATGAGGCATACCTTGATAAAATATTGATATACACCACTCTGTTGCCCCTGATGCCACTGCACACTGAGAGAACCAAGAGAAAGTTTCAGAAGATAAGATGATTGGAAAAGTGATAACAGGCGTGAGTAATGGCTTGGGGAAGAAGTTTTTACCCATCTAGAGGGTTCACTACACCAGGGAAAAAGTCCCCAAAGGCCAATCTGTTGACCGTGTGGCTAATCTGTGTAGAGATATAATGATGTCAGGACCCAATTGAAATATGAGCAACTTTTTAAAAGAGAAATTGAAACAAGAATAAAACTTCATTTACATTGTAGTTGCCTTGCTGGAACAATAACATATCATGAAATTGAAAACCGGATTGATGAAAGCTTTGCCCAGGAATGAAATGAAAGTTCCCAGCAACTTTATTAACTTCCAAGAAACCGTGAACATTACAACCTTCACCTTCTTCGTCTTTGACCTTTTGCACAAAGCCTTCTCTTTTACACTGAGATGGAATGAGTAAGAATTATCATATACTAGATGGAGGGTGGACGAAACGAAAGACCATCCATGCTTTCTTCAGTTACATCAAGTTTTTTTCTTAGGCAAATAGATCCCATTTAAATTTAAACCAATAAGACATCGCTACTTTCTTCAAATCAAGGAACATGATCAACCAAATTTGTTGATATTAAGGGTATGTCAGTATACCTGGTCGATTGATTCAGGGTCTGAGAGGGCCCAACCTTTCTTTCGGTAAGCTTCACGAACTTCCTCACATGAATTACAACAAGCATCATCCGACTGTGAAGTGTAAGAAATGACATGCAAAGAGGATCAAAAACATTTCACCAATTGAAAATGGGAATAATAAAATCAACACTAGTGAACTCTGTTGGAGATTTTCTACTGCAAGTGAATCACATGTAAGAGAATATTATCGATTTAGGGAAGCTTACCAGTTCGGCTCCAAAACAGGAACCACAATATGTTTCATTGTGTTCCAACCTTCCACCATGTTTCTGTAGTGGTTTCTCAATCTGAAGATGAACAATAGCAATATGGAATCAGAGACATAACAAAGCAAAAAAATACAGAACTTCAACAATTTCCAATCGCTCAAGACTTCTTGCAATGAGATCAGATATAGAACTTGAAAAATGAAAGGTCAAATCCTTTGAAAAAAACCTAACCTTGGTATGACCAATTCCGTCTTGCTTTGCCTCAATGACATTGCCAGAAGAGTCTAATCTTCTTTTAATTATATCATGTCGCTGCAACATAATTCAAAATCAGACAAAGTGTACACACATATCGCAAAAACAAGAATGGAGAAGAACAATCAAGCAGCACATACCACATCAAGGTGCCTCTCTCCACTAATATCCATGGAATCAAGACTAATAATCGAACATTGCAGCGCAGGGAATGTAACATCAAACTGCAAAAAATTGTATATGATAAGTTACTCCTTTACAAAAACTCAAAGCAGTAAGCAAATGAACAAAAATTATACATTAATGCGTAGCTTCTCTCCTCTTGATGTATCAACACGAAGCTGAGTCTCCGTCACCGGATGAATGTAAAGCTCTACACAACAAAAGAAACAAAAACCCACAAAATTAAAACTCAAAACCCAGAAGTAAAAAACAAAACTTTGGAGCTCCAATTCTACAAAGCATCGACCTTTATAGCTTCCCCGGATCAAACTGGATCCAAAGCTACGAAAAAAAAGAAGAGGGGTATACATATAGAAGAATGTAATGAACTTACGAAGCTCCGAGAAGAAGAGAATAAGCATGACGAGAGAAGAGACGAGGGTGATAACACCACCAGAAAGAGTACGCCTGTAGAAATCTTCATTGATTTTAGGGTAAGCGTCCAGATTCCTCAATCTATTCATCACGCCGACCATTCCCTTCCTTAACTCGCCGTTTAGGGTTTGGCTTTAGCTCTCTCTCAAACTAGTACTATTTTGACCAGAGAAGGAGATGATTCAACGGGTTAATCACAATCCCCCTGACCTTCTTTTGACCTTTCAAGGATCTCTACCTCTCTCTATTTTCTCGGAATCTCCTCTCTCTCTCTCTCTCTCTACAAAAAGCTCTTCCCCAAAATAAGCAAGAGAATCACAGAACCTCGCAAACGACGTCGTATAAATTATTTTAAGCTCTTTATTATTATTTTTAATTCTTTTCTCCAATTTTTGACCTTTTGGGCTCTCATCATCATTTATGGCCCATTTAAAATCCTTTTTTTGTTTTTTTTACCATTTGTAAAAGAGAAAAATATGTTTTTTATTTTATTTTAAATATGAGTAATTATGAAAATGTTAGTCAAACGAATTAGCAGAATCCATTAAATGAGAAAATCTTGTGATACATATTGTTTGATCATCTTCCTTAAAAATTTATGTAGATTTCGTTGAACTTTGATTAATTTTTGTGAATTTTAATGTAATTAATACGTTTCTATTTATTAAAAAAAAAGTCAAAAGTCTGATGCTTTATTTTTCCTCATGCATGAACCATTTAACAGCCACACAACTGGAAAACTCCATATGTATAGGTAAACCCTATATTCAAAGAAATGAGAGGTTTCAATTTAATCTCATTTACTAAATAATGATTTATTCAAAGATATGTATTTCTTTTCTATATTACCAAAAATCTTTACTTTATTAGGAGAATAGATTTCTATATTTATGAAATCATTAACTATCATGCGCATGTCATCTTCTATAAATTAGCTTTTTACTTATATATATATGAGCCTAAAGAGTAGTTTGTGCAACCACTGAGAAAATAGATTATAGCCTCTACCTAGCTAGTGTTTTCGCCACCGCCGAGTTACTCTTATACCTCTCTCAGATCGTTGACATGAAGATTAAGAATGTTACCGGAAAGGTCGAGACTTTGGTCGATTCGTTGAGGGATTTGTCTCCGACACGTATCAGATCTTCCTCCTCTGATGAACTCATAGCATCCGAGAAAGATGACGAGATAAGCTCCTGGATTGTACGTTATTATATTTTGTTTTATTATATGAACTTTATTTTGTTTGGATGACATCTTTCAAATGATGTTCTTGTTTGGAAATTAATTTCTTCTAAGTTTTCCTAATCTAATTTGTATTTGTGTTTAATTCTCTATGTTTCGTATATAATTTACAATTTCCTATATGAATTCCAGTATTTAGAATCTATTAGCTTAGATAATAGATGTTGAATCATCGAGCACCTATATATATATATATATATATTTGTTTTAATAAATAACAAAAATAAACCAAGCGTTGATGGTTTGATGGTAAAAATAAACCAAGCGTTGATGGTTTGATGGTAAATAATTAGAAGAAAATATATAAATTTTATTTTTTCTATAGGTTCAATATTTACCGTAAACACATTATTTGACTAATCGAAATGATTATGTTTTAGGTTTATTAGAAAAAGGAAAAAAAAAAATCTAAGAATGGGCTATTAATTCCATGACTACACTCTTCATACCTGGTTAATTATATTATGGATTTTAGGCTATTTTGTAATCATTTTATTTTTGGATTTAGGCTCTTCATCCGTCGGCATTGGACATGTTCAACAAAATCATGAGTGATGCAGAAGGCAAACAAATTATCATGTTTCTTGATTACGACGGAACTCTCTCACGAATCACTGAAGATCATGACAAAGCTTACATAACCGACGAGGTTTTTTCTTTCTCTTGATCTTGCTTCATCATGTTATGGTTTGAGTTTAGTTCTTGTGCGCTAATATATATATATATATATATATATATATTTTGTAGATGCGTGATGTTGTAAAGGAAGTGGCTATACATTTCAAGACTGCGATCATAAGCGGCAGAAGCACAGACAAAGTAAACTCTCCATCAACAATAATATATTTGACTATATTTGAATTTTTCTACGTGCATGTGTATAGATATAGTAAACTGTATAATGTTACATGAGATATGTTTTTGTTTGTTTTTCAGGTTCAGAGTTTTGTGAAACTCGCTGGAATCCACTACGCCGGGAGCCACGGCATGGACATTAAGGGTCCGACAAATACTGATGAGGTTTTTTTATTTATATTTTTGGTCAATTTTCCCGAAATTTGTGAGACAAGATTTGTTGTAATACTATCTGATTAATCGGGTCATTGCAGAGTAATCAAGAAGTCATGTTTCAACCTGCAAGTGACTATTTACCAATGATCGACGAGGTTCCCTTTTGTAGTTTCGTCATCTTTAGTTTGTTTACTTCAATTGTGACGAACTAAAAACGAGAATTTGAATTGTTTACTATACAATTTCAGGTGGTTAATGTTTTAAAGGAAAAAACAAAATGCATCTCTGGAGCTACGGTTGAGAACAACAAGTTTTGTCTATCGGTACATTTTCGTCGGGTTGATGAAAAGGTAGGAAAAAAAAAAAAAGTGTTGTCTGCGATAACGTACTAAATGATGTAACATGTTTGTGCTCCACAGGGATGGGCTGCATTAGCGGAGCAAGTGAGATTGGTTCTCATTGATTATCCGAAGTTGAGACTGACGCATGGCAAAAAGGTAACATTTGACTAGTCACGTAAGTTAAATTTTCAAATGTAATGTATTATTGTATTAAAACGTAACTATTTATCGATAAAAACAGGTGTTAGAACTCCGACCTTCCATCAAATGGGACAAGGGAAAGGCTCTAGAATTTTTGCTAAACTCATTAGGTGTGTGATCTTTTTTTCTTTCTTTTAAGATTTGACTTTCGTAATTCATACTTTTTGTTAATGTTAGATCTGTTAATCTGAAAATATGTTTGGTTAAATTAAAATATAAGATTAGCAGAATCTGAAGATGTGTTACCGGTTTACATTGGGGATGACCGTACTGATGAAGATGCATTCAAGGTACACTAAACCAAAAAATCATCATGCATAGTTGATTAAGGATGTGATATTGACGCCATAAAGCGTATTTATAGGTTTTATGTGAAAGGGGACAAGGTTTTGGGATTGTGGTCTCAAAAACTATAAAGGAGACCTACGCCTCATACTCTCTCAAAGACCCATCTCAGGTATATTCTTTCATGATTTTTAAAAAGATAAAAAAATGTATGAATTGCATATAAGATTTATATACTTCATAGTCACTAGCTATCTACAGTGTTATACTAACTGCAATGTTATAATGTGCGATGCAGGTTAAAGAATTTCTGGAGCGTTTGGTTAAGTGGAAGAAACAAAAACTTGGAGGAGATGAAGAAGAAGTGATTCGTTAGACAGATGAAGTACTTCGTGTGTCTCGTAGCAAACTAAAAGGAGAGACCTTAACTTTTAGATTTTAAATTAAGTTGCTTCAATGAATAATACTGAAAATACTAAACTTGTCATCAATACAGTCTTGTAAAAGTATTTACATGAATTTTCTTCTATAAGATTTAGTGTTTTGGTTCTGGTCATTAGTCATCATCGAATTTTATGTCTCATTGTCATTGGCAATGTTTAAACCAATTTGTGAGACCCGTTTAGGTCCATTAAAGGCCCAGCCCCTTTGTTAAGCAAAAATCCTAAGCGAGTGTGTATATATGTGTACGTATTGTCTTCTTTGTCATAGCCGCTTACAAAGTTTTCGTTCCAACTTCGATCACTCTCTTGTTTCCGTAAATCTGAATCTCAAGTCACCATCACCATTCTCTTTGAGATCAAGTTCCACGTTACGTCGATCCGTAGTCACCGCCGCTTGAGTCACCGTTTGTCTCCGTCGTTCACTTCTCTCACTGGAGTCGAGATCCATCACCGGTGGTTCGTTTGGGTAAGGAAATCCAAACATTAATCTGTTTCCCATCTTCTACAAGTCACTGTGTTAGCTTCTATAATCTGTTCCTTCTGTTACAAGTTATCTGAAAGTTTTGGTTGTTGTTTCTGGTTGCTTCTGTCACAAGTCGGTTCGTTGGCATCTGCAAGTTGGGTCGTCTGCTGTTGTTTCTGTTTCCTCCGTCTGCAAGTTAGGTTGTCTGGTTCCTTGGGCAGTAAGTCTCTTGTTCCTTTGTTGTGGTTTTCTAGTTCTGCAAGTTCTGGATTAAGGTGTTGAACAGTATTCTCCTTGTACAAGTTTCAGGCTAGCCGCTTTCAACTTCTCCATTCCTAGTTTCGTCGTCTTCAATCAGGTGGGGGAGGGATTTGCGGATTCATAACACCTCATTTACACTTTTGTGCATCTGATAAGCGTTAGTTTGAAGTTAGATACTATTGATTGTTGATTGCTAGGTTGTTAGATTAGTAATATTTAAATGTTTTAATGCTTGTTGCATGGTTATATGGTTACGTGAGATGCATGTAGATTATTAGTGTTTTAAGTCGTAAGGGTTGCTCCATGGTAATATGAGGACGTGAGATGCATGTTGCTTGTTAATGTGTTATGTTGTACTTTAGTCTTTGTGTTGAGAAAATTATTAAGAAAATAATTAAAAACGGGAATTGAGAATGTTGGACTGTAATGAACCGATGGGTTCATTATGGGTCATAAACCGCTGACGAGCAGTACGGGAAGAATCGAGCTACGGGCCGTGGTCTTCTAGGAATGAGGTTTGGGAGCCATATAAAGTGTTAATGGCCAAATCTATAATCAAAGTAAAATACTTAATATATTATGAAAAATAATTGTGGTGGTATGTCGTAGTCTTTCACGCAAGTGAAAGCTATATGCTTGTTATCTGATTTTATGCTAGTGTTTGGAAGTTGCGTGAAAGTCTATTTGTGAGGTTATGTTTCGGTGGGCAGTGTTGACCACCTCACTGAGTAATTAATTACTAACTCTCTAATCTTTTCTCTTCAGGTCACGGTAAGAATCTCGAGTAGTTGCACTAGTCGTCTTGCTTTGTGGTGTGTTTTTGGGAACGTTGGGTTTATTATTTTTACCGGTTATTCTCTATCTTTCTTTTACGTTCGGATTTCTTTTTATTTATGACATTCTTTTATTTTCTTTTAACAAGACTATTGAAATATTGCATTAAGGTTTTTATTTTAATTAAGGAAGGATTTTCTGGAAATATGAGTAACTTAGTATTTTTATTATATGGATGTGTTTAAAAATAACCTTTTAGTAAGAAAACTAGTGTAGTCCCAAAGGGTTTGGGAGCGGGTCGTGACACAATTGGTCGGAAAATATATTGATTACTAATCAACATGTATGTAAAAAATTATGTGATTCTTTGAGAACAAATTCTTTTAATAATGAAAATAGACTTTTACAGTAAAATCTCTATAAATTAATAATGTTGTGACCAATACACTTTATTAATTTATAGTGAAATTAATAATTATTATTTTATAGTGTAAATTAATAGTAGGTATATTTTTAATTGTTTAAATTTTTAAAAATTATGAATTGACACAATATTTGCAAAAGAAAGTTAGAATTTCGAAGGTTGTAAATTTAATGGTATTGAAATTGAATTTGAAATATTTAAAAAATATTATTGACAATGAATTACAAATACTATGATTTTGACCATCTAATGGGCGTACCTCTCGCTCAGAATTTAGGGTAGTTTGGGATGTTTTTTTTATATGGAAAACAACCAAGCTCGCTCCAATTCTTGGTGTTGATAATCAACATTTAAAATGCTCAATTCTCTTGGATGTTTCTAGAAGATCTCAACGTCTTCTATCTCTGGGATTCCAGAAGCTACATCATCGTGTACCTTCCTCAGCAACGCAACCACAATCCGATAGATTTTTTCTCTGTCAACATCGAAGAAACCGTCCACAACCACGTATGATTGTCCTTTTCTACCTAGCGTGTCTGCCATCTCTTTATGTTTGAGGGAACAATATCTTTCACCATTCAACACGATATGGTTGCAACTGAAGTTCTCCTAGCGTATTGACCGTGCGGAATTAATGGAACATATTTTTTTTGTTCCGACATTTGCTTATTCGACAAGAGAGCCAATCTAGCAAGAGATGCTGAGACAAAAAGATAAAAGAAATCTTGGTAAATTACACATACCAATCAGTAGCAAGAGAATATACCACACACAAACACAAGGCAAACGCATACACTAAGACATAAAATCCTTTTAATAATATTTTAAGATCTAACTGTTATATAATCAAGATTTCTAATCCTTTTTTGGTCAATTATGTTTTTTTATTCATAAAATGCTTAAAGATAAGAGTGTTTTGGTAATAAGCCACCATCGTTTTCGAAGTTAAATAAGCCATCGTTTATTAAACAAGAAAATATTTCAAGTTGTTTGCTCTATGAGTTAAACAAGAAAACATATTAACTATTGGTCTAATATTACCAATTTATAGATCATGGATGCCAATTATCTATTTAGAATTTATAAATAGATAATCATCCCACACTCTTAGATCATGCATTTCTTTTGCACACAAAAATAAACTTATAATAATAGATTAATTTCTAATAAAGGACATAAAATCTCTCCAAAAATGTAAATGTTCAACAGTGAGAAGGTTAGCATTTTTGATTTTTTAATCAACTACAAATGTATATTAGAAAAATAAACTCACTCACATTCTTGTGAGACTTTTTTTTGTACATACCTTGTACTCCATAATCAATAATTAGAACTCGGACCTTCCATCAAATGGGACAAGGGAAAGAGACTCCCAAATTTTTGCTAAACTAGTTAGGTGTCCAAATTGAGTGACAAGAAAGTTGCCATTTGTAGTGTTTTTTTGGTCTGGTTTGTTTGTCTTTTGTTTGCCCCCATTTTCTCTCATGTCTTAGTGTATGTGTTTGTCTTGTGTTTGTGTAATATAAATTTCAGTGTGTTTATTTGCTTTATGTGAAATTTACTAAGCTTTTTTATTATTTTGTCCCACAAGTTGTTGCTAGAGTTGGCTCCTCTGTTTTTGTAAAAAACAGCTAGTTGCCATTTGCCATTTGTAAACAACCAGACAAAAAAAACATTACAAAATTATAAATTTGATTGTTTTTACCCATTTCTTATTATTATTATTATTTGGCATATTCAAATAATTTTTTTTATAAAGAAGATGTTGTTATGATATGGAAAAGCTAATATGTGGAATTACACGACTTCTTGGAGTCGAATTTCGGTGAGATATATTAGAACATGGTTGATGATTATAAATATTTGACCACTAGCAATGTTATAATGTGCGATGCAGGGTAAAGAATTTCTGGAGAGTTTGGTAAGTGGAAGAAACAAAAACTTGGAGGAGAAGATGAAGAAGAAGAAGTGATTCGTTAGATAGATGAAGTACTCCGTGTGTCTCATAGACGGTCCTGCTATACATGGGACTAGTAGCAAACTAAAAGGAAAGACCTTAACTTTTAGATGTTAAATTATTGTTTCAATGAATGATACTGAAGATAACTTGTCATCAACACAGTCTTGTAAAAGTATTTACATTAATTTCTTTTATAAGATTTAGTGTTTGGTTCTAGTCATTAGTTATCATCGAATTCTATGTCTCATTCTCATCGGCAATGTTTAACCCAATTGGTTAGAAAATATATTAATTACTAATCAACATGTTTGTAAAAGTTTATGTGATTCGTTGAGAACAGATTCTTTTAATAATGAAAATAGACTTGCATATGGAACTCACTGCAATTTAAATAAATAAATAATTGTTTGAAAAAACAATTTAAATAAATATTTTTTGATCTCATCTACTTTATTAAACTATGCGAATGTATAAATTTACAAATAGAGTATATGATAGTTCGCGGCTCAGTTAATGTTGACGTTTTCGGGTAAACAAAAATATGAATCTATATAAAGATGTATATTACTCAATAAGCTAATGATTAAAATCGTCATAATCTATAGTTTAGTCGTTGTCAAGTGTGAGTTGTGTAGCGGCAAGTCCGGAATTAAAATCCTATTATTCCCAATTTCCTATCCACTTCCCATAATATACTCTGGTCTTGAATTGCAAGTAGATTCTACTATAGTTTTTGGATTTTGTTTTTCAAAAACCAATTTTTTCTCCATTCAAGATTTTACATTAAATAGATTTCCTAAAAATTAGGAAAACTAGTTTTTAGCTTTTCTTTACAAATATTAACAAAAACTAGGATCCACATAATTACAGATTTTAGGGAAAACTAACGATTCTTTTTATTTTTTTATGTTTCTTTATGTAATTATTTTAAAAATAACTTTCTTACAAAAAACTAAAATCTCAAAAATCAAAAACCAAAAACTAAAAACCAAAATCTATAATCTAAAAACCATTTAAAAACCATCTTCCATTCATGACCTCTATTGCATTTTTAAAATGTTAGGATTGGTATTATTTTTTAAATTTATTCAGGTTAATAACTTAGATTAAAAGACCTAGAGTTATTATTATTTATTTTTTTTAATTTCCTGATAGCTTAGGGAATCAAAAATTTAAAAATATAGTGTCGACAGAATGTATTCCTTTTCCTAGCAAAGCATATTCCATTGTTTTAAAAAACCAATTAGAAAACTAGAATTCAACTTAACCCATTTGATTTTTAAATATTCCGTCTGGGATATTATATCCAGTTGAAAGAATCTTCTATTTTATAGTTTGGATCCATTCATTTCTAATTTTGTCTTTAGAACAAAGAAAATATTTTTCATATTGAATCTGATGATTACAAAAGCCAAGTGGACAAGTTTACAAAGCCACAAATTACAAATAGGAATCAAGCATATGGTAAAACTCAGTCATCAACAACACAACCTTCGACCTCGACACTAAACCACCCTCCACTAGACCATCATCATCAGATCACCACTATTTTAATTAGTCATTTTAACATTAAAACTTAAAAAGTGATGTCGTTATAAACATTGTTAATTATCACTGATAACGAAGTTACAATTCAAAACTAAATGACAATAAGTATTAAATACACTAACTTTCAACTAAAAGCTTTTTTTAATGGTGCACGGAGCATTGCAAAATTTTTAATTGCCGATAATATTCCTCATTAAAAAAAAGAGAGTTGTTTCATTGATTCTACGAATAAAAAAATGTGTCGTATTTAGTTTAAATATACAATGTGACCCTTCAATCTCTTCCGGAGGCCAAAAAGTTCAGATTTTGCATTCATCGTACATGATAGAAGTATTTGTTAAATTATGATGTGTTTTGATTTATATATGAATGGTAATAACAGAATCTGGTGAGTTGATATTGTGATGTCTTTTGATTGATGGAATTTTCACAAATTTAAAATTTATCTTGTTTGATAAAAAAAAACTATTTATATATCAACAATTATATGAAACGTTAACTGGCTGACTTAATCAACATAATAACTCACATTTTTTTTTCAACAATTAATTTTTTTTTTTTTTTTTTTTTTGTCAATTTCGCAGTAATGACTATATACATTTTTGTTAGTAAATTGATATAAGAAGATATGAATCAAGTGATCAAAAAAATAAAAAGATATGAAAGGACTATAAGATTCAATTATACGATTCTTCTTCGATATTTCCCGGTAATGATCGAGATAATTATTGTAAACAATGTTAAAATCAGCGTGGACCGTTCGATCAAGAACGCTTATAGAGACTGTCCGATGTCTCGTATTGAAAACATCAAACGAGCAAAAAAAAAAACAAAAAATATTTCTAATTTTGTTTATTCGATTTTCCCAAATAAAAATATCATTAGAGGACGGCATTAATTGAGTCCGACATGCCTTAAAAATGATTCTTCTTTGTTCTTTCTACTTTTTATTTTTTTATAATATAAAAGTAAATATATTAAAAACCATCATCTTCCTTTTTCCTTATTTAAACTCCTCTGTTTACACTCCCCAAACTCTTAAGCAAAATTAATTGAAAGTGAGAGAAAAAAAAAAGACACAGAGAGACTCTCTTTTGTTTAGAAGTTTTTAAAAATAATGGACGTTTTTGATGGCCTTCCTGATCCGATCATCGTCGACATATTGAACAAAGTTGGTGACGTTAGAACCATACTTCGTTGCAGCTCCCTCTCCAAACGTTTCAACTCGCTTGCACCACAGTCCGAGTCACTCATCCTCCGACTTGACCACTCCGAGTCTGATTCACCCAACATTTTCCGATCTTTATTCAACTCCTTCCACGGTCTCCTCTCTCTTTTCTCTAAACCGACCAAACCGATCCCAACTCCGGCTCTATCTCCGAGTCTCCCTTCCAAGATTCTCTCACATTTCGACAAGATCAGGAGTTTGGACGTAGAGCTTCCACGTGGCGATGTAAAACTCGAGAAAGGCGCAGCCGTTAAGTGGAAAGCCGAGTTTGGGAAAACTCTCAAGAGCTGCGTCGTCGTTACCTTCCGTTCCGCCGCAACCGTGTCTCCTCCCGTCGCCGTCGACGGTGAGTCGGACGCCGAGTTCGTGAATGGACTGAAGACGCGTGTGGTGTGTACGATAAACTCCTTGATGGCTGCGTCGACTCGTCATTACTTGATGAGCGAAGTCGTGAAGGAGCATGAGGAGATGGAGAGTTTGGTAATACGTGACGTAGAAGGAGAAGGGATGGTGGTGATGGACGCTGAAGGGCTTAGAGAGTTCAGATCGACGCGTGGGGAAGACGAGGAGGAGCGCGTGGTGAGAAACCGGAGGAGTGTGGTACCGAGCGTGAAGATGAGTATGAGACACGCGCCGTCGCTTAAGCTTAAGAGTAGTGGTGTATGTTTAGAATCCGCGACGCTCGTGATCGTAAGGCCAAGCGGAGTAGAATACGACGTCGGAGATGATGCTGAGCTGGCGACGGAAGCTTTCGCCGGAAACTGTATGTACGGTGAAGCGGTCGTCGCTCTGTTAAAGTGCAAGAAGACGGCTTTAGAGATGAATTCATTTTAATTAAACTTTTGTTGGGCCTTGTTTAATGGGCCTTGTGGATGATGCTTGTAAAATATGTTTTTCTTTTCGCTCTCTCACGTGTGCCGTGTGCGCATTTTTATAATACGGTGTACAAATAAAAGTTGGCTTTACACTTTTCTTGGCGTTCAAATTTGGTCAATCGTTCGAAGCATATACGGATTTTGATCCTTGCGACAAAAAGATTCATTAACATGGCATGAATGGTACCTAAAAACGTCAGAAGTTTATTTCTAAAAAACGTCAACCAATCCATGTTGCATCTTGTGATCAGTTTAGTATGAAACCTATGTAGCTTAAAAGTACACAAGCACAGTATGAAAGATACATATACATTGTTCTAATAGGCTAATAGCCTATTTAAAGAGTTATTAAAACGTGGACCGGTTAGCTTAAAACACTAATAATTTATGAAAAAAGGCATGATATAACATGATACTAATTTAAGAAATGACGGCATTAAAATCATGATTCCGTAACATTACATGATTGATAGAAACTATATAGATGTGGAATTATTATATATGCCACTCGATTGTTTACCAAACATAATTGTCTTTTTTGGACGTTGAAAGAACCATACATTACTATAGCTAGTTCTTTACCGCCGCTAAGCATCATCACCTTCTTCAGTTCTTTAAACTTATATTCCCTCCGGTTTTATTTACTTGTCATTCTAGAGAATTTCACGCAAATTAAGAAATTATGTAAATTAACAAGTTTAATCTCACAAATAATTTCTTATTTTATTTATTGTGTTAATTTAATAGGGTTATATTTGAAACTTTATTGTAAAAATTACATTGGTAAATGAAAATGACAAGTAATCTAAAACAAAAAAAAATCTTTTTAGAATGATAAGTAATAAAATTTAAAATTAAAAAAAAATCTTTATGAGTAGTGACTTAAAATTTAATCATCAATGGTTTTAGATTCCTTTGCTTTAAGTAATAAAGAATCGATAAATGATTGATTCTGATATCATTGAAAACACCTAATCTATTCCTGTAATCATTGTCGTAGGCTCGTAACCATCGAGTAGCATTATGACCAAGAGGTCGTTGATTAATCATTAACACACTAAATAAATCACGTTATTTGTACTTTTCAAAGCTGCGGAATTATATAAACGTGAGGTTTATACGATCGCATATGTGGTCCATACATTTAACATGATTAATTATCAAAACGTTTTAGTTCTTTGCAAACAAATTGTATAACAGATTAATATCTCTTGTAGTTGTTAAGCAAAGCTTTTTATTAGTGCGGATATTAGCTCAACTATAGCCCATAGTCACGAATGATGACTAAATCCAAAACACTAAAGAGAAGTGGTAGCCAAAACCATTTTAAAATTGGCATATATATATGTGATGTTTGATCAAGTAATTTTCTGTTCTAAGCATTTAATTAAGCAATCTTTAGGCCATTGGTTTGGTTATGCTTTACAATATTAATAATGTTAAATAATTTCATATTCGTAGTGAAGTTCTGATAAACCTAATTCTGTTTTGGATTTCATAGGAGAGATTCAAGTCGGATTGAATACGAGAGATACAAGTCAACATAGTTTGCATCAATTCAAAGAAAAAAACGTTTTGTCGTCAGTTCTCTTTCATTCATTTAATCTGGTATAGTAAAGTTGAGATCATCAACCATCACCATTGTCACATTCGTATCCGCCTTAAAAAAAATCTATATAAATAACAAAATGTCTTTTACACCGATCGGTTAATATATATGCGTAGAGTTTTATAAAATATTAATACATGGTTCGTGGTTGATAACTGATACTTGATGGTAGTAATCAAAACCACATAATGATGATCAGTTTACTTTAATATATAGTTTTAAATAAAAAAGATTTCTCAAAAGCTAAAGCTTGCGAAGCTGTCAGCACAAAGGTCTAAAATAAACAAAATTTAAAGGAAAAAAAAGAAGAAGAGGAAAGCAATTTTAAAACCAGTAGCAGAACTCATAAAAAGCTAAAACCACCATCATCAAGATCGATCCTATATATCTAAGAAACAAATCGAAGAAGAAGAGAAAATCAAATTGGAAAAAAAATGATCAGAGGAGGAGGAAAGTCTTCAGGTTACTCAGCAGATTTGATGGTTTGTTTCCCTTCAAGAACACATTTGTCTTTACCTTCCAAATCCATTTCTACCCCTTCTCCTTCCTTTAACCGTCGTCAGAATGCTCCACACCACCGCCGCAGCCTCAGTAAGCTCTCTGTCAGCGGCGGTGGAGTCCGTCAGAATCGCGGTGGAGGAAGGGAGATAGCAGAAGAACCAACGTCTCCAAAAGTCACGTGTGCTGGTCAGATCAAAGTGCGGCCGAGCAAAGGCGGCGGTACCGGTGGGAGCAAGAACTGGCAGTCTTTGATGGCGGAGATGGAGAAGATACATAGAAGCAAGTCGGAGAGTAAGTTCTTTGGGATCAAGAAAGATGTCATGGGCTTCTTGACTTGTCTACGTGACCTCAGCTTTTATTTCCGGTGTTTCGGTGCGTTTCCTCCTGTGGATGTGATCTCAGACGATGATGGAGAAGAAGAAGAAGAAGAGGAAGAGGAAGAGGATGAAGATGATGAAAGCTCGGGGACAGTTTTCTCGAAATGGTTTATGGTTTTACACGAGAAGCAGAACAGTGAAGAGTGTGTTGACGAAAAGGAAAACGCGTTTTCTGATGTAGAAACTGCGGTTCCGCCGCCAAACGCGTTGTTGCTGATGCGGTGTAGATCTGCGCCGGTTAAGAATTGGTTAGAGGAGAAGAAAGCAGAAACAGAGGAAGGTGGTAACACTGAAAAACTGAGCGGAAGAGAAGAAGAGGAGAATGATACAGTGAGAAAGAAGAAGGATTTGAGATCGTTGATGGAGGAAGAGACGAAGAAGATGAATTTGGTAGTGATGGATTACGACACAAACTATTACAAACTCTCTGCAGACATCGCCAAAGAAACTTGGGTTGTCGGTGAAATTCAAGATCCTCTGTTTCGTAGTCGAAGCTGGAAGAAGTGATCTTTTTACTCCCTTTGTAAACATTAACACTTTTTCTTGTAAACTTGAAGTAAGTTTTTGTATTTACAATAATACTGTTGTGAAAAAAGATTTGAGACTGGATTCATACAATGTTTTTACCTTGTTACGTAAGTCCAAGTTTTTGTAGGTACAATTTTTTTTTTATTACTAGATGAATACCGGTGCTATGTGCGAGCTTATGACTTACCGTTTTTTAAATAATTTTGCTACTGTATAAATATATTTTTTAATATATGTAAAGATTATTTTTCTTTTCTTAAATTGTAGAAATTTTGAAAAATATAATTTGATGTTGATTTTTTTAATACTTCACGTAAGTTTTCTCATTTTGTAATTGAATTATTAGATACATGCATGAACAATTTTGTTTAGAGAGATTCTTGTCTAAAACGTCAAAAAATATATCAAATAAAAGCTTGATCTAAGGAGGCATATTTTGTAACAAAGAGTTTTTTAGTTAACTAAATTTTACATTTACGTTAGCTCCTCAATTTCTTGAATATAACTCTAGAATTTGTTTTTAATAAGAAGTTCATATAATTTTCGTTTTGACAACTTTTAAATATTAGAATATGAATACCAACATTCATGAATTTATTCAACTATCTTTCTCGTTGTCTCTGTATTTTTCTAAACTAACATTCTACAATTTTATTCAACTATCTTCCGTTTGATAGTTAACAAAACCTTATTCTTCTTCATATATAAAAATTTATTTTTAGGGATAAACTTTCATGAATTTCTCTACAATATTAACCAATATCTTCACTACTGATGCAACTCTTCAAACTATTGACAAAATTGTAACGCGTTAACCATATGTTCATATATTCATGGTTTACGCCAAGAGTAAGAAGTGACTCTTTGATTCACTCCTGATACTCTTTTGACTTTTGGTTATGCATCTGTTTTCTTGATACATGTTCTAAACCCCTTTAAATTTATTTAGTTAAATATTGAAACTGTTTGTCATATAAAAGAAATAGAAAACATGAAAGATGTTTTATATTTCTTTTAGTTTAGGTTTGTTTGCTTTTAATAAGGATAAATATGTGGCATTTTCTCCTGACGTATCACTCAAATAGAGAGAGTTGACCATCTTTCGTAATTACTACGTCTGGTGCACAAGTCTTTTATTACAAAATTTCTTACTACATAATATGTATGTACGTGGCCCAAGTTTGTGAGATTGATAAGTGATGGTACCTTACCTACCAAACAATTCGATTTACTCAAATCATGAAAATCAAAAAGTCCAGTGGTAGAATATATGATTGGTTAATGGCCCAACTAAACACACAATAAGAAGTGGGAAAGACATGCACATGATATCATCGATATGTTTCAAGCCCATGTATATTGAATTATAGTTTGATCCAAATACAAAATCTGGTTACGTACGAACAAGATACTAATCGACGTAAACATAAGCTTTAGTGCTTGACGTTGACGCAGAAGCAACTGATACTTTGGATGGTGACCCGAAGAGTGGAAATTGCGAGGAAGTAAGACTCAGGGAAGCCATAATACGCAGCTACTAGCAATTAAAAGTGGTCAAAAAGTGAGTAGCTTGTGTCAGAAGCCATCGTTTTCGTTGCCTTCCCTAATTTGGAAACTATATTAATGATATTCCTGGTCATACTTATGTCTTGACTCAAATTTATACGAACAAGAAATAGAAACTATTGACTATAGGAAACCAATTTCTAGAGCAATAGTCAATATATTACGGTCTGTCTATTAAGATCGATGATTATATCAGGAAACTCCAATAAATTCCACGTAGTTTCCAATAAAAAGATGATACGTCTGTAGACAAATTATGAACATATAATTTGTTTCACGAAATTAAATTACTTTGATTTCTTACTTTTGTTTTGTTATTGTTCTTGTGTATATGTAATATAATATAGCATTCAAAAGATTTGTTATCATTTTAAAAAAAAAAAGAAAAAAAAAAGATTTGTAATAGTTTTGTTTCACGATTCTTTTATCCACAGTTAGATACTGTATTCAGTTTTTTTTTTCTTTTTAGATACTGTATTTTCAGTTTGCGCTATATATATTGAATTGTATTTTCCAAAAATATACGTATATCGAATTAGTGAACTACTTTTTTCCTCGGTTAAGTAATATATGCAATGCTTTGAAGCGTTTAATATAGAATAAATACACCAAAGTTACAAATGTGGGTAATTTTATTTATTTATAATGAATGACTATTGACATTAGAGTTAAACATTTAAATCGACGTGGACCTTGAGCCTAAACAATATGTGTTATTCTACTTATGTTTCATAGCATTATATGAATACATTAATAAGAAAATAGCATGTTACTTTACGTTTTAAATAATATTTTAAGATTTAACTGTTAGATAATTAAAATTTCTAATTCTTAAAATGCTTAGAGATGTAAATTTTAAGAGTGTTTTGGTAATAGGCCACCATAGTTGTCCAAAGTATGTAAGCAAACATTTATATATATATATATATATATATATAAAGATTTTAAGTTGTTGGTCTATGAGTTGAAAAAAAGAAAGAGTTAATTATTGGTTTATAAATAGACAATCATCCTACAGTCTAGATCATTTATCTCTTTTACACAAACAAAAATACTGAAACATATAATAATAAAGACCTTATCAAGAACATAAGTTCTCTCCAAATATTAACGTTCAACTCAGACAAGGTTAGCATTGTTGATTTTTTAATTAACAACAAAAAAGAATATGTTTGAAAAATAAACTCACTCACATTCTTGTGAGAGGGGACATATTTAATTTTAGAGATACAAACCTTTTTTTTTTTACTTATATTCTAAAATAAAACGTATCTAATAGTCCCCAATTATTTTTGTGTAATTCAGATCTCTGACAAAGATAGTAACAAATGAGTAAATCTTGCCCTTTTAATCGCATACTCTTTAAATCCAATTGACTTATTATTATTAAGAGAATTAAAAAGTTTACAATAACACATCATTACTTAATCGCTTAGTAAACTAAAAAAAAATATATATAATTTGTTTTTAAAAACCCTTCCCTTTCTCTCCTTGCTCTCTCTCTCTCTCTCTTTCTTAGTGAGCTTCTCAAACACTTTTGTCTTTTGTTTTGTTTTTGTTTCTGTATAATTTGTGTTGTGTGCCTTTTAGATTGTGTTCTGTGTGTGTTTTTCTGTTGAACAAACGAGAAACAGAGATGATGATGAGAGGTGAATTTGGAGAAGCTTCGTCTCCTCCTTCGTTTCTCTCACGTTCTCCTTCTTCTCCTCTTCAAACCCAATCACATCATCACTCTCAAAACTTCAATCGTCATAATCAAAATCTCTTTCTCGGTGACTCAGCTTATAGTTCGAGTAGGTTCTGTCTCAGATCACCGTCTGATTACTCGCTTTCGAGTTACTTCTCGAACGGGTTGTGTTCTTCTGAAGATGCTTCGTCTCAGTTCGCTTCTCCTCCACTCGATGGCATGATGATGACGAAGTGTAATCTTGGTGGTGATGATTTGGGTCTTTGCGAAAGTTTCGATCTTTTAAATGTTGGTGAAGAAGGAGACAAGACTCTTCCTCATGTACGAACAGATCAGACACATCACCATTACAACAACCAAAGGAGCAATTTTGGAAACTATGAAGCTAGTGGTGGTGATGGTGGGTTTCGTTATTACTCTGGTTTTGGTGTTGATCAAAAGGATCAACCTTTACTGTTCCCAAACCAAAACGATCAAATCCTCAATTCTGTGAATTTAGGATTGCAGAGTTTTAACAACAATTACTCTGTTCCATCAATGGTTCATCGAACATTGTTTAATCATCAAGGCAGTAGCAGTAACAAGCCTCCTCAGAGTCTTCTTCCTAAAGTATCTGAGTACCAGGGTTATGTTTACATAATGGCTAAAGATCAGCATGGATGCAGATTCTTGCAGAGGATCTTTGAAGATGGAAGTGCTTTAGATGCTATGATAGTTTTCAATGAGGTGATCCCTCATGTTGTTGAGCTTATGATGGATCCTTTTGGGAATTATTTGATGCAGAAACTTTTAGATGTTTGTAATGAAGAACAAAGAACACAGATCATACTCATGGTCACTTCTGAACCTGGTCAGCTTATTCGTATGTCCCTCAATGCTTACGGGTAAGAGTGTTCTGTATATATTTATGTTTACTATATGATCAGTTTGATGTTAAGTTAAAAGGTTGTATTGTGTGTGTGTGTGTGGTGAAGTACTCGAGTTGTTCAGAGATTAGTGGAATCAATCAAGACCAGGAAGCAGATTACTCTGGTGAAAACAGCTCTCAGACCTGGATTTCTCAATCTCATTAGGGATTTAAATGGGAATCATGTAATTCAACGTTGCTTACAGTGCCTTAGTACAGAAGATAACGAGGTAAAAAAGAGAGCTTTGTTTTTTTTTCAATCTTTAGCTTATGGATTACTGATATAATTACTCTTTGTAGTTCATCTTTGAAGATGCAACAAAGTACTGTATAGATATCGCGACACATCGACATGGATGCTGTGTGTTACAAAAGTGCATTGCTTATTCCAGTGGACAACATAGAGAGAAGCTTGTAACTGAAATCTCAAGAAACAGTCTCTTCCTTGCTCAAGACCCTTACGGGTAAATTTTACTGTTTCATGTAACAAAGTATTGAACCTAGAGACATCAATGTAATAAGATTCTTTTTCTTGATCAAATTGCAGGAACTATGCAGTCCAGTTCGTTCTAGAACTGAGGGATTTTTCTGCGATTGCAGCGATGCTTTCGCAGTTGAAAGGGCATTATGTAGAGCTTTCGATGCAAAAGTTCAGTAGCCATATGGTGGAACGATGCTTAACACATTGTCCAGAGAGCCGTCCTCAGATCGTGCGTGAACTCATCTCTGTTCCTCATTTCGATATACTAATTCAAGACCCGTATGCCAATTTTGTCATCCAAGCTGCTCTTGCTGTCACCAAGGTACAAAAGCCAAGTCAAGTTTGAAAGTTTCTTTTAATATTCCTAACGTTTTGATTCTAGAGTGTTCAAGATTTTGTGGGATGTTAATGACAGGGTTCACTTCATGCCACACTTGTTGAAGTCATCAGGCCTCACTCGATTCTGCGTAAGAATCCTTATTGCAAAAGGATCTTCTCAAGAAATCTCTTGAAGAATTGAATTTCAGAAGGCTCATTCTCTGGTGGAAATAAGTCTGTAATTTCAAAATGTGTTGTTGTTGTTTTCTTCTTCCTCAAGTTTGTTTGTTGTTATGAATAATCTCGAATCCTACTAAGTGATCACTCTAGGCAATGTCTACTATTCAGACGATGTTCTCCTGTTGTTATTTCATGTACTAATTTGTTCTTGGAATGAAATTTTATGTTGTTGGTACCGACCAGGTTTTTTCTAAATAGGTTTCGTCTTATGAGGCCACTTTATTTAATTTGGTTATAGTGAAACTAGGAAAAAAAATTCTTTTGATGTCAAAAAAAGAAGAAGGGAAATATCAAATTATCTAATGAATGAGATTTCATTTTCCCGATACTAAACATCTAAATATTGAGATATTAAGATAAAAGATTTGACTATTTCCAAATCTGATTTTCTAGTATGTAAAATTAGGTATGAAAGATTCTAATTTTGTTAGTAGAACTATTGTTATGAGATCGTGATATTTTTGTTATAGAAAGGAGGATAATAACTGATTTTCAAAACAAATGATTTTTATTTTATTTGGAGTTCTATGTTTAGTAAATTAATTGAGATATTTACGCTTTGAAACCAAAAAATGAGATATTTATGCTATGGATTCGAATATTTTGCAAACTAGTTGAGATTTTAGTTGAAATTTTATAATCAGTATTAATTTTAACCAAATATCTTGTAGTAAATCTCAACTGACTTGCAAAATTTTCGAAACTTTGAATCAATAGAAATATGTTGGTACGAGGTTGAAACCTACTTCCAAGGACTAATTAAGATAATATATTCAAGAGATCACCCCATAATTTTGGAGATGCTACTTCAAAACGGATTATTTATAGCGTAGAAACCGTTCATCGGATCAAAGTAGATTATGTGCCATCTTAAAATTCGTGGTTTTTGCTCAAACTGAACGATAATGTATAGAGAAACCCACATTCGTCAAATACAATGTTAGATACAAGCCATCTTTAAAACAATTTTACAGATGAGACTAGAAGTTAATTGCGTCCAAGAATTTCATGAAACACTTCGTTATTAATTCTTAGGGGATTTGAATATTGTGATTCGTTGGTCGTTCGTGCCTTCGTGGTATAGAAGAATGTCCTTATACGGTGATGGGCCAACAACTATAGGATCTAAATTGGGCCGCTAAGAAATACATCTGTCTGTACACTGAATATTACGTGATTCTGCTCAAGCAAGGAGAGAAGGATTGGTAGAACACTCTCGTCAATGCAGAAAAATATGAATGCGCACAATCAACCTAAAACTCTCACTATTTTTTTCTTTTTTTTTTGGACAACAAACTCTCACTATTATAACTTATAAGTAAACTCTCTCACTAGAACTTTGTGTTGGTTGATGAAATAGAAGAATGATTAATGGTTAAACCGAGCCAAAAATATTAACACAGTTTTAGCTCAGAAATAGTAGTGATAAGATAATCAAAACATTGATTTATGTAGCTTATCGATATAAATTTTTTTTGACAAACAAACAAAAAGGTCAATATAAAATGAAGTAATAGTATTGAATTGAAAATAGGAAATTATGGTTACATTTATGAGGACCTTGTGAGGATGAAGAAGAGTCGTTAGAGCTTGCTTTAAATGAAGTCGTTAATATAGGTTTAGCTAACCCCCTAGTAAGTCCTAACTCTTCCTTTTCTTCTTTGTGTTTATAATATACGCCCAAGGCTTAACTAGATGATTAAATACTGTATAAGTAGGTTGATCCGATCCGTTCCATTTTATGATTAAATCTATTTTACAATTGAAGAGAACTATGAGAACAACCCTTTTTTAATAACTTTTTATAGTAAAATGTTAAATGTGAATGCATATATTATGAAAATGTAATCAAACTTAAGTAACTTTTCCACCGGTATCTTGATAACTCACGCATCATCCTATAGAAATCCGAATAACGTTCATGGACTCATCTTCAGTTGACAACATACATATCTTTGCATATTTTGTTTTTGCAAAATTATCGTTGAAACACAAAACAATATATGTGTATTAAAACTATATGCATTTATACTTGTTCAATATTATTTAATGGAAACAGGTAGGCGAGTACTGAATCTTTAATTCTTCTACCAGGAAATAATAACTATTCTAGTATTTCAGAAAATAATATTAACTGAGGCCACAATTATGATTCTCCATCTAACCAAGAAGTTGTATAAATACAAGTAAAACTATTTTACCCGCGACAATTTTTTTTTTCACTTGGAGAGCTTTCATTTCATACAACCTTTTTTCCCATATTTCAGTTTACGGAATCACAAGTTTCTTGTGCTAGCTTTAAAAATTACTTGCTATGGTTGTCTATATATTAATATTACCAAGTACTTAATTATTTTGTCAGTGACCAAAACTAAAAAAAAAAGCTTTTATTTCTTAGTACAATCTTTCCTGTATATTTCAATTTACGAAATTACGAGTTTCTGGTGCTAGCTTTTAATAAGATGACGAGACATGTATCTTAATCGTAACTGCATGCATGAATTAGCCTGATGTAGTGAGTTTTTTTTTTTTAAATGTCATCCCATCCTTCAAATTTTGTGATTTTTGCAATTTGTTGAAAATTTACAATCTTTACTAAAGCACCGATCATGCATAGCTGTAATTCTGCGTAGAGGTTATATCGTGGGATGGTGTGGCCCAAGTTACTTGATAATACACACGATTTGTGTATGGTAAAATGCTTTTGCAAGACGTTTCAAGAATACCATAATGGTGAATTAATGTCCCTAAGGTCGTGTCTAGCTAGCAAGCTAAGTACTCAGCAACATGTACAAACGTACGGTTTTTAAGATGTTCGTAATATTATTTAAATGGTTAATTACTACAGAAGAATATTAAAGTAAAATGTGTCAATTTGTTATAGTTATATTTAAATTGTGTTTAACAACTCATTTATTGTCCTTTAAAAAAAAAACTCATTTATTGTATATATATTCATTGAAATTAAATACTCGTAATTCAAGTCTTTAATTTTTGTGCTTTCATATCCTACATTTTGTTAACTTGTACTGTACTAAAACATTTTTAGTTACAACACAATTTAGATATCTAATGAATATTTAAAAGTTTTCAGTTAGATGCATACACCAAAATTTTATATTAGGGGTTGATCCTAACTCTAGGTTTAGATTTGGATGGTGACATATCAACGACACAATGTGTGGATCAATACAATTTTTTTTTACTAACACATACATGACCTATATCTTTATATATGTAATATGATACTGTAAATGAATATATATATATATATATATATATATATATATATTTTTTGAACTAAGATACTATAAATGTTTCTAAAAAGTAAATGCATCCGTTGATTTTTTTTTAAAATAGGAAATATAGAAAGGCGATTAATGAGGAAGCTGATCCAAAAGAGTCCTAAATAAAATAAATGAGGAGTCGAGGGCCGNTTTTTTTTATAACACTCATCTGTTTGTTTTTTTTTTTTTTTTTTTTTGACAACAAAGGATACAAGATTGGTTCAAACAAGTCAATACGAATGTATATTGTTAACATAGGTAACTTAATGCGAACTGTGCGAACGCGTCGCGCAAGATTATCCGCTGTACTATTCTGAGAGCGCGGGACGTAGACTAATGTAAAGGAGGTAAACTCCTCCTTATCCGCCTGGATGTCCTCCACATAAGATGTAAAAGCTGCCCACTTGGAAGGCGAAGACACCATCTTCACTAAGTCGGAGCAGTCGGTGAGAAAAACAACAGATTGGTTATCCGTTCCAATCATACATCGCATAGCCCAGACAAGGGCCTCAATCTCAGCATGAAGAGGGGTCAGACTACGACGAAGATTGGCAGCTCCCATAGTGGGGACATCACCATAGGGCGACGTGCAGAACCACCTTCTTCATGCATAACGGTCTGTTGCTTTCCAGGAACCATCTACAAAACAAATATAGCTCGACAAAGAACTAGGAGCACTGAAGCCCCTGCTTCCCCGGGGAACAACCTCAATAGGAATAGCCGATGCGACCGTCAAATCCTCTGTTTGAGCCAGAGCCCATGCTTTTGCCTCATCCTCCACTAGCCGCAAGATTGCTAGGGGGTTGGAATCCAGATTACTAAAGAGTTTATCATTACACGCTTTCCATATATACCACAAGATCCAGGGAAAAAATTCCTGTGTCGGAACATTTGGAAAACGCCAAAAAAGAAAATCCATGTTTGTGAAGATTGAAGCCGATGAAAAAACACCGAGAGCTGTCGGAAAATGCGACAGAGCCCAAACCTGTCTAGCAGGTGGATATTCAAAGAGGGTATGATTAATTATCTCCTCATGAAAACCACAAAGACCACACGTGGCATCACAACTCATACCACGTTTCCTTAGATTAGCTGTAACTGCCACACAGCCCCTAGCAACCACACGTGAAGATTTCAATATATATGTGTTATTTGAAATTGTTTGCTTAATGTTTGGAATACTATATGGAGTACTTTTTATTGATTTTTTTTTTCTGGCTATAAACTCAGTTCTTTTTTTTTTTTTTTCAATAGTTATAAATTTTCCTATGATATATTGAAAATTCATGTAATACACATGTTCACAATAAATAAAATTTGCGAAGAAATCAATTAAAGTGAAACAAAATCATTTAAACGTCTTATAAAAAAAGAAAAAAAAAATCAGAGGAAGTAATAAATATACGTATTTTTTGGTGTTGTATATTGAAAAGTGGGAGGGAGAGTTATTGTGGTATTAAAGTTGCTTAGGCTTTCTGCATTCATGAAGTCATCAACCTTCCTCCTTCAACTGTATTTAGTTTCTTTCTATTTATTAGTATTGTTTTCTTATTGGGTTTCTATATTTATTATTTATTCACAATATCAATCACATAACTCTTTTCATCACCATACATACACATGTAGACAACTTCCATGACCAACAAGAATACATACAACTCGCATATATAATTATATATATATGCTTGCATCATACATACGTTTAGATAATGGTTGATGATATCATCATGATGAATTTGATATTTTGATGATAATAGTGGTGGAAACAGAAAAAAAAAACAGATAGAGGATTCAATAGAAGAACTAGTATAAATCTAGACATCAATGAGGCTCCTCGGAGCAATACCCACACTTATTAATCATACATCCAGCCTGAAACTCACACATCATCATCTACGTTACTTTACCTTTTTCATTTTTCATCCCATGTAGTACTTATTTCCTTAAAAACTCGAATTAATCCACAACAGCTACCTTTCTGGATCGTACTTGATAAATCTGGATCGTATAGTGTTAACCATAACGTATAATTCAAGTGGTTAAATTTTTTTTTTTGAGTTATACCATCATTCTTTAGATAGTAGTAGATATGAACACACTAATATGAATTATAAATGCAAAAATAAATTCTTCTTGAGTAACAACAAATACCAAGGTGGACATTATATTGTGCCATGCAAAGTAATCCCAAATTGAATTCTATATTGTCAACGAATATCTACGATATTTATTTTGGTATATCTAACTCATTAACTCTGTCTACTATTCTACATGAACCGGTGGGGGATAATAACTCCATGGGCGACTCATCTGCATATATATACACGACTTTCACGAACTGTTCGTCTATTCTGATCATTCGTTCTACCTAAGCAAAAGTGAGAGATTCTTAAACGTAAAGTGGAAAAGGTATAATGTTTTCTCTACATAATGGAACTCTCTGTTCTAAAAAGAGGGATTTGATGAAAGTCTATGGGGAACCGTTCCATGGTTCCTTGAAACGGAGCAAACAAGGAGATCAAGCACAAGAAACACTTGAGAAGAACATCACTACTCTGTTCTTTCAAAGATCAAAGTCAGAGAGCTCCATATTGATAAATCCAGATGTTCAGCTTCACCTAGAGGCTAAGGTATGAAATCCGTAAACCAAAGTATACATGAAAGGATGATATGCACACACAAACATGAACTAAAACATGTTTCAAATTTATTTTGCAGACCCAATCAGAGACATATGATGATCACAGGACAGAGCTGGATCTTGATCTGAACCTATCTTCATCATCAAGTTCTACTGTGAAAACAATCACGAAGAAAGATGATGGTTCTAAAGGTGGAACTTTGAACATGACCCCAGGGAAGAAGGGGATATCATGTGATCTAGGGCTAAGCCGATCCCCGTCTTGGTTAGCGTTTGAAGGTGATGATGATAACCAGAAGAAGCAAGAGATGGTGACAACAGTGTGTATGAAGTGTCACATGCTGGTTATGCTATGTAAATCAACTCTCGTGTGTCCCAACTGCAAGTTCACGCACACTGATGATCATAATTCCACTAAACAGTTTAAGACTTTAAATTTGTTTAAGCTCTTATGCTAGACAGTCTAGCTTAGACTTGCTTGTCAGCGTGTATGTTCATGGCATGAGCCCAAGTATGTGGAACTAGATATGTATGAGTTATAATGTATATACAAGTACTGATAGTTATATTCTATGCGTTCTATGAATGGCTTTGATCGGCATGATTGTACTGCTTTCCACTTTCTTCCTTGTGATTCTTCTCAGGCATCATTTATCTCCTCACTTGGAGTCAGTGTTCTGTATAATTATCCAACAATAAACTGTTAAAACTTGTTTAAATTTCTCAACAAGTAACCCATATATACATAACCACTTTTTCTCTAATCGAAACAGATGAAGACCAATGTAATCAGTTGGGATTTTCCAAGGAGAATAAGAACTAATTTTGTCTTCTGCTAATAGCCGAGCGATTTCTTGAGTTTGGGGACTTTTTGTCAACATATGTACCAACATCAGAAACAGGTTACGGATTAATCCTCTTACCAACATTTTACAAGTTCTTGAAACACTCCATAGTTATTCATGTTAAGAGAATGATATAGTTAATGCAAGAAGCTAAATGTTATGTAATCGATATTCTACAAAGAGTATGCTTCTGAAAGTGCGAGAGATAATGTAGTGAATAGAACTGACTTTGTGTGGTAGACTTCAATCAAATGCATAGGGATCATCAGCATATGGGTTGAGAGAGCCTTCTGAAAACAAATCTCCAATATTTGCAGAGCCAAGATGACCAGTCCTTACTGCGCCCTGCAGTTAATACGTAGTTAACTTAGAACGTATTTTAGAAACCTAGCAGCATTACAACAGCATCATCCATAATTTCTTGACTTAAAATCAATTTCTGCACTTAAAGTTCTGGACTTTCCATAGCACAAGGATCACTGTATTTATACTTGGATAGACCTAACAGTTGGCTAAGCGGCCCTAAGAATTTATGAAAAGTCTGAGCTTCAATTGATGTCACCTGTCAGATTATCTATTCTTGACAAGGAAGATGAGGTGGAGTAAATTGAGTTACAAAAAAAAACTATAGTGCATGTTATGGAAATATGATGCTTTTCCTATCATCCAGTTTACCTTTTTACTCTCTACTCCAGCACTAAGTTTACTTGAGAGGGGTTTATACATTTCAAGCATAAGCAAAAGTACTTTATTTTTTTATTTTACCTTGGCGACACTTTGGGGGGTCAATTTAGGTGAAGCCCTAGTCCTGCGTCTTTGTGGCTCCTGTTGAAAAAGAGTGTAAAGCTAGCTTTCTTGAATATGTTCCATATATTTCTTGTTTCGATGGAAAAAGTACCTCAATGGCTGTATTTCTTGTTTTTCTCCGTTTGGTTATCCTCCCATTATTCGTTTCAACTTCATAGTCACGATGAGTTCCCTGCCCAGTTAAACCACAAACCAAACGATGAGGTTGATTTTGATGCAAAAGTGTAAAGATGTAAAGGTTCAAATGTTTACCCTGCTATGATGCTTTGGATTTGGAATGCTCAGTACGCTTCCTGTGTTTACATGTTGAGCTTTCTTCAATATTTTTGGAACAGGTGTTTCTTTTGCCTTTACAAAAGGAGAATCCTGTATTTTGATACATAAGGAAGTGTTTATGTGTGTAGCCTTGACAACGCAGAAACGAACAAGATTATATATTTGATTCTTTGCCTGTTCGTCATTATTGTCTGCCCTCACTCTTATATGCTCGCTTCTTTTGCTACCACCAAGACGAGAATCTTTCAAAATTGAATAGTTCTAAAAAATAATAAACATCGTGTCAACTATATTATGCAACACCCTAACAATATCCAGTTACAGATACATCTTTTTCCATATATTACCCTGTTTATGTTATTTTTAAGCACACATCTTAAAGTAGATTAGATAACCATAAGTGAGAAAGTGAAGTTCACTCTAACCTTGTTTGAGTTTACTTCTTGCTCTTCAGGTGGATTGTCACTCATCACCTTCCACTGTAACTGCACCAAAGCTCTTTGCCTCTCTTCCTGCAAGGTTAGCCCATTAGTTAAACCCATAAAGATTCATCTTATAATGGATCCTGTTAAGAATCACTTACTTTTTTCCTTTGAAGATCTAATTCTTCTTGCAGCTTCTTACAATCATCTTCATACTGACACTTGAATGCTTTCAACTGAGCATCATGCTCACTCTTGAGAGCTGTTATCCGCTGGATAAATATACAAACTATTTGAATACCAAAGGCTATATACTCTTGCATCTCTCTGAACTATCAAGTTAAATCTGTGGGTACCTCTTTCAGTTCATTTTCAGCCTGAATCTGATTCTGTCTCAGTTCCTGGTCATACTTGGCTTTGAGATTGAGCTCCTTACTCTCATGCTCTTCCCGAATACTGAGACTCTGGGGAACATGCAGCCTTTCTCAATTTATTTCCATAATAATTCGAACTTGGCTTGACATGCTGTCAGAAATAAACTTCCATACAGATAATGCATACAAGAAAACAGGAACTTGATTTCAGATATCTTCATTTTATGTTATTAAGCCTAACAATTCAACCTAGTTGGATTGATTCATTCTATGCTATGCACCTTCATGCTTGAGGATGGTCATAACCATCAGGTTTCTTTGGAAATTAATCATACTCATCAATAGTATCGGACTGGACAACGCATGAAACCAAGTAACAGGATAAGATGTGGTAGTTTAACCAGATATTCACAAAGAACATTTTCCAAAAAAGCTCGTTAAAATATTATCTATATATGAAACAGCATGATCTGTTAAATAAAAGATAAAAAAAGATATAGATGCGGTGTATACCAGAGAAGCATGTTCCTCTTGAATGGTCAGCAGTTGCCTCTTTGATTCTTCTTTGCAATGTGAGAGTTCTTTATCATATTTAGTGGACAACTCTTTGATCATATTTTCAACCTGAAGTTAGAACCACAAAAAACATCACCCACGCATCATTTGCTCAGTAGACTGCAACAAAAGATACTGCAGTCATTACATACCTTATCCTTTTCAGCATTGATAATTTCCTGCTTCTCCACGTCATACTTCCTCCTGATATCATTAATTGCCTAAAGAGAACATATAGAGATCAAATTGTCATTAGAGTGTTGGCATATTGCTATCAATTTTTGCTAATATATGGAAAAACTGCTACAGATATACGGTATACCTGGTCGTTCCTCTGTGATAATTCTTTCAAGTGCCTTGATAATTCCAACTGTTTGCTTTCTAGCATCAGATCATATTGCTTCTTTGCTTCTACAAGCTTAGTTTCAGCAGTTACCAGTAACTCCTTGTCCTGCAGTAGGATTTATATTTGATAAGTACTAAAAAGGTGGATTAAAAATCATAAAGCCATGCCCAATAATCAACTTTTTAGACCTTATTGATTTGTTGGTTCAACTTCTTCTCGTCTTCCTTGCACTGGTGGATAAGACGCCCTTTCTCCTCTATGACGGTTTGGAGCTCGTTCACCTCTTTTGCCAATAAGTCCGCCTGCAGCTGATGGCTCTCACTCTCTTTCTGCAAGGTCTCTAATTCCTCAACTTGTCTCTGGGCATCTGCCTGCAGTTTCTCGCATTTCTCTTTGTTTTTCACCTCCATTGATGAAATATTTAATGACAATTCTTGCTGCAAGATATACAAGAAAAGAAATTAGCATTGCAAGCATGCATTAGATACAGTTTTAACGTGCATAGGGATAGAAATCTTGTTTTACCTTCTTATCCTCTAATGTCTTCAAACTTCCCAATAAACTTTCTATCTCCTTTTTCAGCTTCGAAATCACTGATTCTGTTTCAGCATTCTTTGAAACTAGTCCTTTTGCTTCAGACTCCAGTTTATCAATGGTCTGGCTTGTAGAACACCGTATCCCAGAAACTTGAGATATTAAAGACTCCTTATCAGCCTGGAGCTCAACTATTTTCTCGTTTAGTTCCTTTCCTGCTGATTCCAAAGCTTCTTTTTTGGCAGTTACGCTAAAGAACTCACGCTGGAGTTGATCGAATGATCTTTGAGCACGATCAATTGCAAGATCTCTGTCTTTTTGCAGCAACAGAAAGTGGGTATCATATAGGCCACTAAGTTGACCAAACTTCTCCGTGAAGGTCAAATTCTTTTTATCCAGATTAGTCAACTCGGCTGCCAAGTAGCGGACCAGGTCATCGAGCTTTTTAACCTCCTGTTCGGAGCTGACCAGTTTTTCAAACAGTTCATTTGCACTCAGCTGAACACTCGTCTTTTCTTTTTCCAATTTCTCTTGGATACTAACAAGGTCTTTGACCTCGTCTTCTTTTGTTGTTAACTCAAGATGTACCTTTTCTAGTTGGGAATTCAAGTTTTCAACGTTGAGTTTTCTTTCGGCTGCAGTTGCTTCCAACTTTGTTATCTCAGCATCTGCCACAGAGGAATCACTCAATAAGAAGATACAATTGCTGTAAATCATGAAAAAAATTCAGAAAGATTCAGATAAATTTAAGCTCTTCAAATTGTAATCTAGAACAAGACTATTTCAACCATCATTTTTCACTGCATGTGACCAACGGCATTGAGATTTCATGTAGAACAAGACACAAACCTTTCTTCTCTATGATACTGGCAGTTCTGCACTGTTCATTTAGATAGTATATATCCTTCTGTTCTTTCTCGAGTTTGAGCTCCTCAAATTCCTTATCCCCTGCATTTTTGACTCAAAGATGTTAGATACCAGTTGCTTTTCAAGTCAGAAGTAGAATAATTTAACAACTTACTGCTTGTGATGTTCGCTTTAGCAGCATCTAAGCTTAAAGACATATCTTGCATTTGCTGGTTTAAAGAGTCTATTGCTTCTGAACTAGTATTGAATTTGCTCTCGAAAAAGTCCTTATCCTTCTCAGCTGCAGATGCAAATTAGGAAACAGATAAAGCAACAAATCATTTATGATTTTCACAAGCTGAGATGACTGTATTCTTACCATCCTGAACTTGGGAAGCCAAGTGCTGCAGAGTCTCAGTAAGCTGATCACACAGAGCCTTTGTTGAAGAGAACTTAGACTCCAATCCTCTCCAAAGCTTTTCATCTTCCTTTTGCCTAACTCTGAGCTTAGCATTCTCATTAAAAGCGTTCTGAAGTTTATCCTCTAAGGCATAGACATGCTCCACTGACTTTTTCAGCTTACAATTCTAAGACCATGGAAAAGCAAAAATTCCTTCAAAATTAGGTGATGAAAGATGTGTCGGCGATGAACTCAGAAGAACAAAAACAAGAGCTCGAACCTTCCGATCACAACGAAGTTTCCAATACACAAAATCAAAAACACAAACCTAGCAATATACCTCAAATGCACATCCATCGAATCTATAAATTCGTAAACACAAACAATGTATGAAGAAAACAGGATAGCTTCCAAAATACCGCCAGTTCTAGATCTGTTCTCATAGCCGCCTGATCCTTCACCAGCTTCTCTGTTAAACAAACGTAAAATCGTCGGAATCATCATAAAAGTACGATTCGAGAGTGGCGGAGTGAAATAAACAAGAGAAATACCTGCAGTGAGCTTCAGATTCGAGAAACTTCCGGAGACGACGGAATCCTGCGGCGGACGAGTGGAGAAGGAGTGCGTCTTCGCCGATCCGGACATCGATCGGAGTTGATCCAAGCTTTTCATCGCCGGAAACCCTAACTTCTGCATCTCGAGATCGTAAGGAACACAAATTGATGAAATCGATCACTCGCTCTAGGTCTCTCTCTCTCTCTCTCTCTCTCTCTCTCTCTCTCTCTCTCTCTCTCAATTTCTCTCGCTCACGGAGATCGAGATTGTAAGAAACAACAATGACGAAAACGATCCTTCGCTCTCAATTTCTTCCTTGCGCTCTCGGAGAGTGAGAAAGAAACTAAAATCAATTGGGCGCCAATAACGTCGGTGGTGCTTATTTATACCGGAGAAGCCGATTCATTCTCTCCTCAACGGCATGCTGACATCAGAGACTTAGAATATCGCAGGTGTCAGTGTCACGTGGTATGATCGACGGCTGAGATTAATTCTCAGCGAGCCATTTCGATCGACTTCTTTGTTTTTCATTTTCTTCGTCGCCATTTCAACGAAATATACCATAACAATCCACAACTCCCCATTTTCTTCTTAGGCTTATATAAATGGGTTTGTGTATAAAGGTGTGCGGTATATATAATAATCAATCTATATAATTTTCGTGCACAGATTCTCAATTTTAAAAAGAAACAACTTATTGTTAAAAGTGTATCAAACTCTCTGTTATGCAAATTCCGTATTTAAAAGAGTTAAACTATTTTACTCTCAAAGACAAACTAATCATGTGCCCAATGTGGAGAAAAGCTTAAATAACAAATTTTACATGTTAAAACAAACCCACGAAGACGAAGGAATCGTGGGTCCAAACTCCAAACTGCTGAACTGCATGTTGAACACTGCACTCCTAAGGCTAAGATGTACAAACAATGAAGCAAGCATGAGGTAGATACTAGGACATAGTCTGAGAGTGGAAAGCAATGTATTGTGGTTGTGGGGGATACTGCTTTTATTAGTACATAAACAATAGAGGACGAACTAGTTTAAACTCTTTTGTTCAATGTGTTTGATATATTCATCTAGCGAGGATCCATATCAGTCAAGTAGTTTCTCTTAATAGTATGATTAGGCAAGATTGAAAGACTATCAATAAGAGTTTTATATCTTGAATCAGCTTGTCTGCATTCATCATATAGCTGTAAAAGACATGAAAACATCCAGCACATAAACACAAAGCTATGTATCTAATCGAATTATGAATTCAACATACTCAAAACTATCATATATGGAGTCACATAAGTCGTACTTGCACTGAAGCAGCTACATTTTTTAAAGTTGAGAGATTGGCAGCTACATACGCAAACTTGAGGATTACAACAGTTAAGAAGAGGGTCTTGATCGGCCATAAGAACAGTGACAGAGAGAGACCAACAATGCAAACCAAATCCACAAGATGCGCACCAAAAGTTACTAGATTAGTGACCAAATTACTCGAAATAATCCTCACAATCAGGCATCATTATCCTGATAACAACCCTACCAATACAACTAAAGGATCCAACAACGAAGAAAAGTGATGATTCAATTGCATATCTCACTAAAAGGGTTCACATCACAAACATCAGTAGCAAAAACCCAGAAACCCTAACAAAACCCCCCAAAAGAACATCATAAACGAAACCTTACAAGTAAAATTTTTCCCAATCAATTTAAACCTCGTCTTCATGGAGAAGCATATTTGGGATTCCTTTGTTAACCGGAAACTTCCGTCCAGTCTTAGGACAAACAAGCGCACCTTCCTCAAGGTGGAGCTCTAGCAACGCGTGGTGGAGTTTCTTAAGAAAAGACTCATCGGATTCAAGCACCGCCGCATCCGGAGAATCCTCCGGTAACTCTGCATATCCCATGGAACGAGCACCTTCCACGAGAGCTTTCCACTCGAGCTTCGCGAACATGTGCCTGATAAAATCGGGATTGAAATCGACTTCCTTCTCAATCACGTTCCCAGCTTCGATCCGCAGAGGAAACCCATTGGTGACTCCTTTAATGTTGCAGGAAAGCATATTGTGCGTTATCAACCTCATCTCTAGCTTTTCTCTGGCAAAACCTAGTAAGAGAGGAAGAAAAAGAAGTGAAGAAGACGAAGAGGGCTGCTCTGCTAAAGCGGCTGAGGGTTTTTGTGTATCAAGCGAAGCCGTTGATTATGCCACCTGGCTACTGCGATCCTTTAAAGACTCTGACGTCAGCAAACCGCGTAAGTTTTAAGCAGCTCTCTAGCGCGTGGAGTATATATCTATTTCCCCAAAAAAAAATTGCCGTTAGCAGAACGAGTCGGCTTCTCCGGTATAAAAACACCACCGACGTCTTTGGCGCCCAACTTTATTTCAGATTCATCTCACACAATTTCGAGAGCGCGCGCAAGATATTGAGAGAGAGAGAGAGCAAGGAAGAAATTGAGAGCGAAGGATCGTTTTCGTCATTGTTGTTTCTTACAATCTCGATCTCCGTGAGCGAGAGAAGTTGAGAGAGAGAGAGAGAGAGACCTAGAGCGAGTGATCGATTTCATCAATTTGTGTTCCTTACGATCTCGAGATGCAGAAGTTAGGGTTTCCGGCGATGAAAAGCTTGGATCAACTCCGATCGATGTCCGGATCGGCGAAGACGCACTCCTTCTCCACTCGTCCGCCGCAGGATTCCGTCGTCTCCGGAAGTTTCTCGAATCTGAAGCTCACTGCAGGTATTTCTCTTGTTTATTTCACTCCGCCACTCTCGAATCGTACTTTTATGATGATTCCGACGATTTTACGTTTGTTTAACAGAGAAGCTGGTGAAGGATCAGGCGGCTATGAGAACAGATCTAGAACTGGCGGTATTTTGGAAGCTATCCTGTTTTCTTCATACATTGTTTGTGTTTACGAATTTATAGATTCGATGGATGTGCATTTGAGGTATATTGCTAGGTTTGTGTTTTTGATTTTGTGTATTGGAAACTTCGTTGTGATCGGAAGGTTCGAGCTCTTGTTTTTGTTCTTCTGAGTTCATCGCCGACACATCTTTCATCACCTAATTTTGAAGGAATTTTTGCTTTTCCATGGTCTTAGAATTGTAAGCTGAAAAAGTCAGTGGAGCATGTCTATGCCTTAGAGGATAAACTTCAGAACGCTTTTAATGAGAATGCTAAGCTCAGAGTTAGGCAAAAGGAAGATGAAAAGCTTTGGAGAGGATTGGAGTCTAAGTTCTCTTCAACAAAGGCTCTGTGTGATCAGCTTACTGAGACTCTGCAGCACTTGGCTTCCCAAGTTCAGGATGGTAAGAATACAGTCATCTCAGCTTGTGAAAATCATAAATGATTTGTTGCTTTATCTGTTTCCTAATTTGCATCTGCAGCTGAGAAGGATAAGGACTTTTTCGAGAGCAAATTCAATACTAGTTCAGAAGCAATAGACTCTTTAAACCAGCAAATGCAAGATATGTCTTTAAGCTTAGATGCTGCTAAAGCGAACATCACAAGCAGTAAGTTGTTAAATTATTCTACTTCTGACTTGAAAAGCAACTGGTATCTAACATCTTTGAGTCAAAAATGCAGGGGATAAGGAATTTGAGGAGCTCAAACTCGAGAAAGAACAGAAGGATATATACTATCTAAATGAACAGTGCAGAACTGCCAGTATCATAGAGAAGAAAGGTTTGTGTCTTGTTCTACATGAAATCTCAATGCCGTTGGTCACATGCAGTGAAAAATGATGGTTGAAATAGTCTTGTTCTAGATTACAATTTGAAGAGCTTAAATTTATCTGAATCTTTCTGAATTTTTTTCATGATTTACAGCAATTGTATCTTCTTATTGAGTGATTCCTCTGTGGCAGATGCTGAGATAACAAAGTTGGAAGCAACTGCAGCCGAAAGAAAACTCAACGTTGAAAACTTGAATTCCCAACTAGAAAAGGTACATCTTGAGTTAACAACAAAAGAAGACGAGGTCAAAGACCTTGTTAGTATCCAAGAGAAATTGGAAAAAGAAAAGACGAGTGTTCAGCTGAGTGCAAATGAACTGTTTGAAAAACTGGTCAGCTCCGAACAGGAGGTTAAAAAGCTCGATGACCTGGTCCGCTACTTGGCAGCCGAGTTGACTAATCTGGATAAAAAGAATTTGACCTTCACGGAGAAGTTTGGTCAACTTAGTGGCCTATATGATACCCACTTTCTGTTGCTGCAAAAAGACAGAGATCTTGCAATTGATCGTGCTCAAAGATCATTCGATCAACTCCAGCGTGAGTTCTTTAGCGTAACTGCCAAAAAAGAAGCTTTGGAATCAGCAGGAAAGGAACTAAACGAGAAAATAGTTGAGCTCCAGGCTGATAAGGAGTCTTTAATATCTCAAGTTTCTGGGATACGGTGTTCTACAAGCCAGACCATTGATAAACTGGAGTCTGAAGCAAAAGGACTAGTTTCAAAACATGCTGAGGCAGAATCAGTGATTTCAAAGCTGAAAGAGGAAATAGAAACTTTATTGGAAATTGTGAAGACATCAGAGGATAAGAAGGTATACAAATTCTTTTCTATCCTATGCCCTGTATCTAATGTATGCCTGCAATGCTTGATTTACTTGTATATCTTTCAGCAAAAATTGTCGTTGAAGCTTTCATCATTAGAGATGGAAAACAAAGAAAAATACGAGAAACTGCAGGCAGATGCACAGAGAAAAGTTGAGGAACTAGAGGCCTTGCAGAAAGAGAGTGAGAGCCATCAGCTGCAGGCGGATTTATTGGCAAAAGAGGTGAACGAGCTCCAAACCGTCATAGAGGAGAAAGGGCGTCTTATCCACCAGTGCAATGAAAACGAGAAGAAGCTTAACCAACAACTCATTAAGGTCTAAAAATTTGATTTTAGGGGATTGCTTTATGGTTTTTAATCCACCTTTGTAGTACTTATCAATTATGAATCGCACTGCAGGACAAGGAGTTACTGGTAACTGCTGAAACTAAGCTTGTAGAAGCAAAGAAGCAATATGATATGATGCTGGAAAGCAAACAGTTGGAATTATCAAGGCACTTGAAAGAATTATCACAGAGGAATGACCAGGTATATATTAGCAAAACTAGTGTCGTCAGGGTTCACCAACACAATATGTTATTTTGCAATATGCAAAGAACATGTGATCTGTATATGTTATTTTGCAGGCAATTAATGTTATCAGGAGGAAGTATGACGTCGAGAAGCAGGAAATTGTTAATGCTGAAAAGGATAAGGTATATATGACTGCAGTATCTTTTATTTGCAGTCTACTGAGCAGTTGGTGATGTTTTTGGCGGTTCTTATTTCAGGTTGAAAAGATTATTAAAGAGTTGTCCACTAAATATGATAAAGAACTCTCAGATTGCAAAGAAGAATCAAAGGGGAAACTGCTGACCGTTCAAACGGAACATGCTTCTCTGGTATGTATGGCATATCTTTGAACTCATCGATTGATATTTCCATATATTCCGAATCATTGACAAACTTTTTGGACGAAAAGCTATCACATATTATCTTCTTACTGATTTCATGCATTGTTCTACTCGTCCAATACTATCATTGACTGTTATTAGATTCCATAGAAACCTGATGGTTCACCATCACCAATCATGGAGTTGTATAGCTTAGAATGAATTAATCAAACTAGGTTGAGTTGTAAGTTTTATCTGTTTTGAAAGGTTATAACTGACAGCATGTCAAGCCAAGTAATAACTATATTGCAAATAAACTGATAAAATCTGCATCCCAGATTCTCAGTATTCGGAAGGAGCATGAGAGTAAGGAGCTCAACCTCAAAGCTAAGTATGATCAGGAGCTGAGACAAAATCAGATTCAGGCTGAAAATGAACTAAAAGAGGTACCCACAGATATAACTTCATTGTTCAGAATGATGCAAGAGTACCTAGCCTCTGGTATTCAAATAGCTTGTATATTTATCCAGAGGATAACAGCTCTCAAGAGTGAGAATGATGTCCAGTTGAAAGCATTCAAGTGTCAGTATGAAGATGATTGTAAGAAACTGCAAGAAGAATTAGATCTTCAAAGGAAAAAAGTAAGTGATTCTTAACAGGATCCATTATAAGATGAATCTTTATGGGTTTAACTAATGGGCTAACCTTGCAGGAAGAGAGGCAAAGAGCTTTGGTGCAGTTACAGTGGAAGATGATGAGTGACAATCCACCTGAAGAGCAAGAAGTAAACTCAAACAAGGTTAGAGTGAACTTCATAATCTTTACTTATTGTTATCTATCCACTTCAATATACGTGCTTAAAATAACATCAGCAGGGTAATAACTGGAAAACATGTATTTTGTAAGTGGATATTGTTAGGGTTGCATCATATAGTTAACATGATGTTTATTATTTTGTAGAACTATTCAATTTCGAAAGATTCTCGTCTTGGTGGTAGCAAAAGAAGCGAGCATATAAGAGTGAGGACAGATCACGATGACGAACAGGCAGAGAATCAAATATAGATTTTTGCTCCTTTCTGCTTTGTCAAGGCTACATACATATAACCACTTCCTAATGGATCAAATGCAGGACTCTGCTTTTGTAAAGGCAAAAGAAACACCTGTGTCCAAAATATTGAAGAAAACTCACAACGTAAAGACAGGAAGCGTCCCGAGCATTCCAAATCCAAAGCATCATAGTAGGGTAAGCATTGTAATCTTTACATTTTTACATCACAATCAATCTCATCGTTTGGTTTGTGGTTTAACTCGGCAGGTATCTCATCGTGAGTATGAAGTTGAAACGAACAATGGGAGGGTAACCAAACGAAGAAAAACAAGAAATACAGCCATGTTTGAGGTACCTTATCCATCCAAACAAGATATATAACATATTCAAGAAACCTTGCTTTACATTCTTTTTCAACAGGAGCCACAAAGACGCAGTACTAGATTGACACCCAAATTGAAGACCCCCAAAAGTATCGCCAAGGTGAAATACAAATTCACTACTTTTGCTGATGCTTAACGTATATAAGCCCCCGTACAAGTAAACTACTGCTGAATTAGAGAGTATAAGAGTAAATCTGATGATAGGAAAAACATCATATTTTCATGAAACGCGCAAAAGTTTTCTGTAACTTTTACTCCGTCTCATCTCCCTTAGTAATAATATAGATAATCTGACAGGTGATTGGAGCTCAGAATTTTCATATCTGTTTAGGTGTGGTTAGGTCTATCCAAGTATAATGCTGAGAAAAATGCCAAACAACCTCTAAGGACCACTAATACTGTCCGGCACTTAGTTCAAATTAGAAGTGCGGAAATTGTTTCCAAGTCAAGAAGTTATGGATGATGCTGTTGTAATGCTAGGTTTCTAAAATGTTTTGTGACTTAACTGCATAATATTATAATCACAGGGAGGAATGATGACTGGCTCTGCATTTGATTGAAGTTTACCTCGCAAAGTCAGTTCCCTCTCTCTCTCTCTCTCTCTCTCTCTCTCTCTCTTGCAAATACATGCTCTTTGTGAAAGCTTGCTCAGCGATTACATAAACATTTTGCTGCTTGCAACAACTATCTCATTCTTATAACATGAATAAAAACTATGCGAGTATTTCACGAACTTGTAAATGTTGGGAAGAGAATTACATCCAGAATCTGTTACTGACCCAGTAGCTATCTTCAGAAATTTTTTGATAAACCTGTGCACCAAAAGTGTTGAATTTATTTGTCATCTTAATAGTTCTCCCTAGTAATTGTATCTTTGGTATTTGTTGGTATTATTAGTGGTTTATTTGCTCTTGAGGTTAACAATTTGCTGTTGAATGATTGGCATTACAGAACACTGAATCCAAGTGGAGAGATCACTGAGGTCTGAAACGAATAACCAGGAAGAAATTGGATGGATAGCAGTGGAGTAATGCTGATGGAAGCCATTCAAACATAAGCTGATAAGCATAGAAAATAAAACAATCAGTACTTGCAGTATATATATATAGAGATATAACTCATAAGATAGATAAGGTTGATCAAACTCTTTGAATTTTCTAAATAAATGGGTTGGGATCATAAAAGGCCCATAGCAAGAAATGAGTACATGATGTAACAACTGTACACATTACTAGGGGACCTATGAAGCGAATTTGGAGGAACATATCACGGAGGATTAGACGAACACGTTTAATATTTAAAGAAAGAAATCGTTTGTTTTAGGCAAAGCAATCAAATAAATCTAATGTAGTAGTAGTATAAATAAGGGAACTAGGTAGCATTAGCTAATTGATATGTGTTTTAATTAAAGGAAGAAAAGAAAAACAAAGCAAAGGGTTATGTGGGGGGGTCAAAAAAGTCATGAAATGTGTGCGAATCACATTAAATGAAGAAACAAAAGATGGCTAGTAAGCGCGTCGAAGCCTTTGACCCTTTCCACTTTCTTGTCGCATTCGTTGATACTTTGAGATTCTGGTAATGCCAAGAGACCTGATATTTTTACTAATATTTTTATACTCAATTAATTTTTAAGTACTAATAGTATAACTTTAGCTGTAAAAAAAACAAAAGGTAATTTTAACGCAATCGTTGATCCATCAAATCCAAAATGGATATGTTTTTCTCGGGAGACGGCTAATTTTATGCTTTAATTTTTTGTGTAATCGATACATACATTTACCTTATACAAATTATTAAACCCAAAAAAAACAATTACTTAAGACTTAATTAGTCTTTGGGTTTTGGATTATTAGTTTGACGTATTCCACAGAAATAATGACGGGTCAAGAGTTTTTTTAGTTAATAAATACTGCAAAACATAACGGGTGAAGAAAAAACTATGTTTAAAAAAAAAAAATTAATATATTATTCAATAGAAACAACAATTTTTGCTTAGTAATGATTTCTAGAGTATTATAAAAAAAATTAAAATATTTTGCGCACATATAGGATGTCGGAATAGTGAAAACGCATACAAAATATAAGGGATTTGTTATGATATAAATGTAAAGGAAGATGAAAGTCAACATGCCAAATAGCAAAAGAAGAGACTAATTTTTTTTTAAAAAAAATGGCAGCTTTTTTATTTTAATTTTCTTTGACCAGATCACTCTTCTGCTTCATCCTTTCTCTCTCTCTCTCTCTTCTTTTTTTCTTTTCCCCCTAATTTCATTTACACTTATCTCAAACTTCCCCCTCATCTTCTCTTTTATTTCACTTTTTGACCACAATCAATTCTTATTTGTCTATCGACACCCTCATTTTTTACTCTAATTCGAAGTATTTTCACAAATAACCTAACTAAAAAATTGAATGTTGAAGGTTAAATAGCAATTTCTGTTACTAAAATTAAGTAATCGGACGCAAAGTAGGAAGTATAATGGTCATTATTTAACAGCCAATAATATAGGGCATAAAACAAAGATTTAATACTTATGAAGCACGCCAAATGCAATACCAAAAAATATACAGATAGCTTTCTTATTTTTTTTTTTTTTCAGTGAATGAAATGAAATTAATGAATATATATATATATAAGAAATAAAAGTTTTAGCGTTAGGAAAAAGACATAAAAAAACGAAAGAAAGAAAGAGAGCGAAGACTTCGTCGCAGAGACTTTTTGTGGATTTATCGTTTTTGTTTGAGAGTATCTTCTTCTTCTTCTCCTTCTTCTTCTTCAATTCAATCAAACAATTTTTAGGGTTTATCTCACCTGGTAAATTATCCCTCCTATTTTGTTGAGCTGCCTTTGTAATGATTTTTTTGCCCTCTTCTTTGTTCTGTTTTCGAGGTTTTTGATTTTTTATGCTTTGTTTGCAGATTGGTTTGTTTATTGGTATATATATATAAATCTGCCAAGGTTGAAAACATCGGAGAAACAATTGTCTTCTTCGATTCACAATGGGAAAATTTTGTTGCTTCACTTCCGCTTCTGAGGTAAAGAGAAAAGATTCACTTTTTTTTTTTTCCCTTCTTTTTTTTAGTGTTACGGTTTTGTGTATTTTTCTATGCTTGAGATGTGTCACAAAGGTGAGATTTTTGTAAAAATTGTGTGTTTCTCCTGGATCGATCGGTGGGTATATAATAATATCTCCATGGGGATTTCTCTTTTCATGTTTGAAGAAAATTATCAGGAAAGTTCACAAAAAAAGCTTTTTTTTATGATTGATGTGTTCATTCAGAGTGTTTCTTCTTATCTGTGATTGGAGTGATGTTTTAGAAAGTGAAAGATCTGAGCTTTTTTTTAAGGTTGTGGGAGGACAATCGTCATCTCGATCAGGTAAAGGAAGAAGTGATGAAGGGATTATCAAGTATGGTTTTAGTCTAGTCAAAGGGAAAGCTAACCATCCCATGGAGGATTATCATGTTGCTAACTTTATCAACGTCCAAGACCATGAATTGGGTCTTTTTGCTATTTATGATGGTCATATGGGTGATAGTGTCCCTGCCTACTTGCAGAAACGTCTCTTCTCCAATATCCTCAAGGAGGTACACAAAGATTACTCTTTTTTTTTAGTTTTCTATGCAAATGGTTCCTTTGGTATTTCTGTTCACAAGATATGGAATACCAAACTTGGCCATGAAACATGCATACTTGGGATTATTAGAGTGGTTGCTGTCTTTCCTCATGGGCATGGTTTAAGATATTGTCTTTCATGCAGTAATCATATGCTTTTGATTGTTTTGTTCAGGGAGAGTTCTGGGTTGATCCTCGAAGGTCTATAGCAAAAGCTTATGAGAAGACAGACCAGGCTATTCTATCAAATAGTTCTGACTTGGGTCGTGGTGGGTCTACGGCCGTGACTGCGATATTGATTAATGGGCAGAAGTTGTGGGTAGCTAATGTGGGAGATTCTAGAGCAGTTCTTTCTCGAGGAGGCAAAACAACGCAGATGAGTACAGATCATGAGCCCCGTACTGAAAGGTCCAGCATTGAGGATAGAGGTGGATTTGTATCCAATCTACCAGGTAAACAAACTAATTTGATACAGCCTCTTTAGTTTGTTCCATTTAGTCATTAGTTTGTTCCATTTCTGATTATGTTTGATAAGGATTATGTGGTTTTGGATCTAACAGGGGATGTTCCTCGGGTGAATGGTCAATTAGCTGTGTCTCGTGCCTTTGGAGACAAGGGACTTAAGACTCACCTGAGTTCAGAACCTGACATAAAAGAAGCCACTGTAGATAGCTTGACAGATGTTCTTCTCTTGGCCAGTGATGGCATTTGGAAGGTAAAGGAATATAGATTGATTCTGCTTTCGAATGAAACCATTCATCATCTCTTTGTTTACTGAGTGTTTTGAGAATGTGTTTTCTGATTGTTTGTTGTGATGTTGAAATGATGATGTTAACAACAGGTGATGACAAATGATGAGGCAATGGAGATAGCAAGAAGGGTGAAAGATCCGCAGAAAGCAGCAAAGGAACTAACAGCTGAAGCATTGAGAAGAGAGAGTAAAGACGACATATCTTGTGTCGTAGTCCGATTCAGATGACAAACTCTGAAGGGAGGGGAGGGTATTTTACGAGGAGGAGATGGTTCTCCTAAATATAATAAACCCGCATTTTCAATCAAAAGATTCATCAGGACCAAAAAAAAGAAAAGCTTTGTGTTTCACTGGATTCGACGACTCTGATGATTCTGGTCTGGTTTTGGACCTGTCTGAAAGTTTCGATTTTTGTGATTAGCTTCTTGCTATGTTACAGCCTTATGTGCGTTCGTTCGTTGTGTAAATTGTGTGTTTTTTTAAAGACGACTAGAAAAATGAACATAAAAAAAAGGGTGAGAGGAAAATGAGTTGGTGGTGGGTGACTTGTGTTATTATAATTGGTTGATTTGTTATTTAAATCATCGAGATATAATATAACTATTAGGATGTTTATTTTATGTGAAAGTATTTTTTTTTTTGACATCCTTTTTATCGTTGAGTGTTGTAGTAGGTTTAGTGTCATTATCCTTGAATCAGTTTTCTAATTTGGATGAACTTTCTAACCAAACGTCTTTTAGAAACTTTTGAAATGTTTTCTCTTGTGTGTGTTTTGTTGTATATACAAGTTTACTTTTGTATAGCAAATTAGTTGACAAAATTATGTTTTAAAGTTTAAACAAAAACATTTGAGGAGCACAAATGAAAACGTGGCCAATGGTTTGTTTATTTTCTTTCCCATGATCACACAAGTGTTTTCACGATTTCAATCAAATGTACTTGTTTTTGCTGGAACCTTCATTTCATGTGTGGTTAGAAAGGCCCAAACAAAATAACGGCCCAATTCATTAAGAGATGATCACGTCAGTGAAAATTAGGGTTTTGTAGGAGCTCAGCTAATAATACCCGCATCTCCAACTCATCTCTATATTTGCTTTTTAACTCTATTTTCGAGTAAAATTTACTCCAATTCATCTCTATTTCTACTTTTATAATAGAGATCTTTATTTTTTTCTCTATATATAGAGGAACTCTATTTTTCCTCTATAATAGAGTTGACCTTTTTTATTTATAAAATAGTCCTTGAACTTTTAACATTTTTATATTAATAATCAAAATAAATAAAATATATATTTAAATATTTTAATAATAATTTAATGAAGTGGAGGTTTTGTATTGAACTGAAAGTTTGTAGTAAATTTTGTATAGAATGTGCTACATGACATAATAACTACATGCATAAGTTTACATAATATGATAATCGAGGATGAGCGTGATCTCAATGCACCGATTGAAGTTGAAAGAGATGTTCCACCTCCAGGAGTCCAAATGGCGGAAGATGATGATATCCGATTCCAAGAATTTCTAGGTCGATTTAGAAAAATCAAAGATAAAAAGCTCATTTCTCACTTCGAAATGCATTAACTGAGCATTTGTGGGGAAAAATACACTAATGTCGATGGTTAAAAAAATCTACTATGTTTTATTATTTTATATGATGCAATGTATTTCTTTTAATAAATGTGATATTTAAATAATATTTATGAATGTTAAAAATTTAAATAATATCATAACTATATGAAAGTTTCACAAATACTAAAATAAATAGGCACAAATACTAAAATAAATGGGTTAGTTTCCAACTTTTATAAGTAAAAGGTATTAATAGTAAAATAAAAAAGGAATCGCTACGGAATATTTTTTTTAGAGGAAAAAATAGAGATATCTATTGGAGCAAAAGTTACATTTATTATAGAGTTCCTCTATTTTAGAGTTTCTCTATTTTAGAGGTAAAAATAGGGAAAACCATTGGAAATGGTCTTAGCTTTTAGTTTTATATAAACACGATCCTTGTGAGCTAAGCAGCTTTGTACTAATCTAATCTAGAGTTCGTTTTATTTCTTTGGTTTTGTTTTTTACAAAACAACAATATTGCCTCTACTTTCGGCTGCAAGAGAAGAGATCGATTCTTGTTTGGCTTTGTTCTGGAGGCATATATTGATTCACCAATAGTAGAGGGATCTTCACTTGTTGCAGGGATTTTTTTTGTTTACATTCTCTGCTCTTTTATCCCTCTCTTTGGTACACACATACGTAATACGTTTTCAAAACATAGTTTTATGACACATATAATCATAATCAGCATTTGTTTGTTGCTGATTTATGGCAATGAGTCGTTTCTCATTGCCACAACTTTGACTTCTCTTTAAAAAAAAAAAAAAGTCCAGTGTCCCATGGGAATACTTTGAGTTCAAATTTGAAAGTTGTCTTCTTTCGTATAGATTTTGTGATTTTTATTATTCTAATGGACATGAATAAAAAAGATTATAGAAAACAGAAAAATATATCCAGAGAAGAGGTCGGTGACGAAATTGATGATCTTTTACATGCTTATTGACATTGAGCAGGTCATTTGGGATTAAATAAAGGTCGGCGGAAAAATTGATTGTTTAGACATATGCATAATAAATATGGTGGACCAAAAAGTTGTAATGCTGTCTGGGAATAGATATGTTTGGTCGATGATTTAGCCGGATACAAAAGATTGTATGGACTCTGGTGGGAACGATACCATCGTTGTAACTTGTAAGCTGTCATAAAACGATTCATACCACATTATTCCCAATACGAGTTACATTTCACCTCAACATTTCCACTCATGTGTCTGAAGGAGAAAGTAAACTACACAGCGTTTTAAATTTGTAGACTTCCATGACTTTTGCAATGAGTTGGAACTTATAAGAAAGATTCGTCAATTTTTGATTTAATGTTGAAACGATGATACTCCTAATATTCTGATAAACAAAAACCCAAATGATGCCTGGTGGTGGCTCAATTCAAAGTTCAAACAACAAAGAAGCAAACTAAGCATAAAACAGACTCCATCCAACCATCATAAGAAGGTCGAAGATACTTGTTGTGGAAAGTTCCAAGATCTTGTTGAAACATTATCAAGAAAGACATTAAATTAAAATTACACATTCTGAGTAGCGGCGCTTACTATCTTCATTTCAAGATTCAAGATGCAGCAAGAGACGCTTCTCTTCTCACAGAGGATTCACGATTCAGTTCTGCAAAATGATTCAGTGCTTCCATGAGTGTCTAATTTATCAATCAAATGAATGATAAATAATCGTTTTAAGCAGCTTTTTAAATATCAACGAAACTGGCTTTTCATACCTCATCTTGAGGCTCATCAGCACCTTTGGTTCGCTCATCTAAGAGGAAAAAGAAAAAAGTTGAGTGTAAGCTGCAGATTCAAAGTTGTTCAAACGCAACAAAGCTCTGGAAGAGAAACAAGTATGCTAAAGTTTTCTGCTACAATCTCCTACAAAATAGCTAGAATCCAACGACTATGCACATAGGAATAAATGTATGAAGGACACTTAAATGACAGAATCCAGATTAATGGTTTCGAGTTCCCGAACATCATTATATTAACAACATTTCCACTCAAAGTTGAGGCTCTTAACAGTTCAAGAATGAACAAGATTTAAAAGGCTTATTTGATTCTTAGGGAAACTATCAATCATCAGAGGCAGATAGGGGAATAAAATAAAATAAGATTACCTCCTTCCTCATTGAGGTCTGAAGTCCACAAGGTGAGATTGTCTCTAAGTAGCTGCATAATAAGAGTGCTGTCCTTGTATGATTCCTCGTTAAGGCTGTCAAGTTCAGCAATTGCATCATCGAATGCTTGCTTAGCCAATTGGCATGCGCTGTATAACACATAGTTTCAGACTGTTAGAAAGTGACCATTGATACCATTGCATGTTCTATCCAGAAATAAGCGAACGAAACAAACCTTTCAGGAGAGTTTAAGATCTCATAATAGAAAACGGAAAAGTTCAATGCCAAGCCAAGTCTAACTGGATGTGTGGGTGCCAAACCAGTCTCTGCAGCAGCAACAGCAGCCTACATAGCCAGTACGAATAAGGAGGTCTCTTGTTAGGTTTTTCCGGGCTCTCACATATAAGAGGGAAGGCACAGAAGAGAAAAGAAAGAAACAAGATGAGAGGACCTTATATGCTTCAAGAGACTGATCTGCAGCTTCCTTGCGTTCAGCACCAGAACTGAACTCTGCCAAATAACGGTAATAATCTCCTTTCCTACATAGAAAGATCATAAAAGTAAAGTCAAAACAGTGAAACAAATATAGGAAAAAAAAGTTCATGAATTTCAGAACCATGAATCAATTTCATTTCAGGAAGAAACATAAAAAAGAGTGGTAGCAATGTAAGAGCTTAAACATATAACTTCAGTTAAGTGGATATGATAAACCTCAATATCTCATTCTTAATCACATGAATGGTCCAATCCAAATCAACTATACATTTGCTTCAGGTCATACTACATTTGAGATTTAAAAAAAAAAGGCACAGAATAAAGAAGCACAGGATGATGACTCACATTTTGTAGAAAAAGACAGTAGACTCCACAGCAGTAGAAGATGGAATGAGATGCTTATCGATGACGGACAAGATGTCATTACAAACTTTGGCAAGCTCATCTTCAACTCTCTTGCGATAAGTCTTAAGCCTCTTGACATTTTCCTCATTACCCTTAGACTCTTCCTTCTGNTCCAAATCAACTCTACATTTGCTTCAGGTCATACCACATTTGGGATTAAAGAAAAAATGGGCAGAGAATAAAGAAGCACAGGATGATGACTCACATTTTGTAGAAAAAGACAGTAGACTCCACAGCAGTAGAAGATGGAATGAGGTGCTTATCGATGACGGACAAGATGTCATTACAAACTTTGGCAAGCTCATCTTCAACTCTCTTGCGATAAGTCTTAAGCCTCTTGACATTTTCCTCATTACCCTTAGACTCTTCCTTCTGCTCAATGGAAGATAGTATTCTCCATGAAGCTCTCCTTGCACCAATCACATTCTTGTACCCAACAGATACAAGGTTTCTCTCCTCGACTGTTAGCTCCACATCAAGCTGAGCAACTTTCTTCATCGCCTCAACCATTTCTGCAACAACAATTTACAAAGATATTAAGTACTGAAGAAACCAATCTCAGATTTTAGCTTCCAAGTAAACAATATAGCTGGTTTGAAATCTAGATTACTACACAGAATCAGATCTAGCTAAGAAATGTAAAAACTTTTTTCCATTCTTCATCATCAATCTTTGAAAAAACTAAAAGCGAAAGCAAAAGAAAAAACACGTAGAGACCGCAAGTGAAAAACATAGATCTATATCATTTTCATACTAGCCATCTTTGTGGAACCATGGACTCACACTAAGAGATTCTTCGACAAAAATGAGAATAAAAATCATATGAACATAAGATCAAGACTGATCAGATCATCAGAGCAACACCAAAAACAAGAAAATTACTTTTAAGGGCTCATCTAAATCTCTAAATCTAGATCAAAGTCACACCCCGCAGAAGAAACACACAAATCCATAAAGCAGATTCACAGAAATGTAAAACCAAATCATAGATTCGATTGGAGCAACAAAAAAAGATCGGATTTTTCAGAAACATTTTCCCAAAACAGAGAGATCCAAAAAAAAAGTACCATCGTATCTTTCGGTTTGCTCAGAGAGCTTGGCCAAGTAAACTTGCTTTTCCCTCTCATTCTCCATGGCGTTTTTTTCTTCTTCTTCTCTCTGTCTCTCTGAAGTCTGAATCAAATGGGATGCTTTGATTTTTGATTGATTTCGAGATTACTAAAGTTAAGTAACCCTAGGATGCTCTCTCTTCCTCCTATAAATATTGGCCGTTGGATCTACTTTTTTCAGTCAACAAACTCAGAACCTAAAGTTTTAGAAATTACAAAAGAACCTCAAAGGTTTTGTTTTTCTACAGAAAGAACCTTAAATTAAACCGAATCAAAATTCGAAGAACACTTTGTGCTGCTAAGTCAATAACGTAATAAGGCTAACTTACTACGCTTACGTGACAATCGGAGAAAGACATGTCCTTCCACTCCTATTTTTTTAAGGGTTTGTTCGTTTTCTTTAATACAACACAAAACCCAAATCATACACACGTACATATTTTCATGTCAGCGCAATTACAAAATCAATCAGATTTATCTGTTAATTAAACTATAAGCTCGGTGACGTGAAAAGACTTGAGAAAAAATTTGGTTTCTGCCATTTTGTTTTGTACATTTGACCTTTTCAAATCCTATATGTATCCTGTAGTTTTAGCTAAAAGCCTAAAACATGCTTTAGTTTTTTGCATGAAAAATAAAATCTGAACTATAATGATGGGAAAACAATTTGTTCCAGATAAACGAACTGGTCACAGAAACTCAGTGGATTTGTGAGCTGAAATACTGGTGATGCTCCTTAGCTTTCGACATTGTTTCTTGATCTTTTGGGTTCGATAGAGCTGCCAAATTCTCCATGTTATCATCATCGTTGTCGTCTCCATTTAGAAAATCTGCATTATTATTATCTTTGTCCACCAGACTGGTTTTCACTGGATCTGCTACATCGCCATTTTCTACACCTTTCGCTTCTTCAAAAACATCACCACCAACTGTTCTTCCGATCTCGAGGCTCTGGTTTGTTATAGAGTTTGGAACAGGCAAGCCAATGGTATCAGAGTTACATAGTAAAGATTTGTTAGCCATCACTGGTTGTTGTCCTAGAGTTTTGTTGTCGGATTGCAAAGAATTGAGCCAGTTCCTGCTTCCGGATACAAGAAGAGATTGCAGATACGTGGAGACTTCCTTGCAGGTTTCAAACTGTTGCCCATCAGGACTGTATAATCATAAGAAAGAAAAGAGAAATTTTTTATAATCATGAACTAAGCAGCTAGAATCCTAGAACGGCAAAGAATACACACACGATACGCAATTCCACTAGCACCCCCTTAAGCCTTGTAAACATATTTTATCATGTTCAAGAAGATAAAAAGTAAACAAGAGGGATAATAAATCAAAAGTCTAGCAGCAGAACTGAAACACTATTATATACCACCAAACTCGGTTTCTGACTATCAAACACTATGCTATATTTTCAGGTCTATCTCATAATCCAACTACGAACAGAGACATGATAAACAGAACCAATGAAGGCAACTAAGGCAACGGTAGGCTGAAAACATTATAATACCTTATGTATCTGCGACAAGCCAGCAACAAATTGCTACCTTTCCTTTTGATATAGAGCATAAGTTTCCATCCTTTAGGCAAGTATCCCCCAAAATCACAAGCTCTCACAACTTTCTTCTTCTTCCCTATATTCACCCATTCACCATTCAATTGTTCCAAGAAACCTAAGATCTCTTCCTTTGTCTTCAACCCAACAGTGATCCTCCTGAGCTCTTCTTCATATGGATCCTCTAATACATTAGCCAATGCTGAAAGATCAACCATTGTACCTTCTCTGTTCTCCAAGTTCACTAACTCCTCCTTATCCAATGCAGATACATCCACCATTGTTGTACCTTCTCTGTTCTCCAAGTTCACTGCTGGCTGATTGAAACCATCTCTATTCTTTGGAGGACGACCTCTCTTTCTCTTGGCTGGATTGCAAAGAATTGAGCCGGTTCCTACATATCTACTCTCCATTCCTAAATTGATATCTACAGATGCTTCACCCGTTAAATCCAAAACCTCCGTCTCTTCGCTAGGGTTACGAATCCTCCGCGGCCGTCCTCGTTTCCTCTTGATTTCATTCGCGGAGGTTCCCTGAATCAGAATGTTCTGAACCGAATCAGGATTTGGTCTCTGATAAACATAGCTGTTATAATGGATCTGACCTTCGTTATCTTCGAGTTCTTCCTCCCCTTCGTCTTCTTCCTCTTTACTCTGAATCGAATCGACATTAAACAGAGATCTGAGTAGCGACGCGAATTGCGACTGTTCTTCACGGGAGGAATCGTCTCTTTGACGTTGCGGAGACGGAGGTTCCGGTGGTTGAGGGTGGCGCCCAAGACGGAGACGGAGAAATGTCTGTTTCCGGCTACCGGCGGACTCATTGAAGACGGAGCGATCGATCTTTGGTGTCAAATCGTCGTCTCCACCGGCGGAAGCAGCGAGAGATGCTGAAGAGGACGGAGAGAGATAAGAACAGTGAGAGAGAGCGCGAAGTTCAGACTGCGACAAGAGACGCGTATCGATTAACGGTAAAGATTCGGCTGATAAACGGTTACCAGCACCACCGTCTCCGTCGTCCATAGAGGTCGCCGCCGTGGAACACGTAAGACTCAAAACGGCGGAATCAAAAAGACGGTTTCGAAAATTCCGATAACTTCAAAGCCTTCTTCTTCCTTCTCTTTTGCTTTTTTAATTCTCGCTCTTAGCTTTTCGGTTCGGTTTATATCTAATTTTCAGTTTAAACCGGTTATACCAAAACCGCTTTTAATTTTTACCAATACCGAGATTACTGTCTCAAAATTGTTGTATATTTGATTATTTAATCAAATTTAGAAACAAAACTCCAATACTTTTATATCGACTGTATAACTACATTCCAATTATAAATGTTGACACTAGAGAATTGATTTTCAAAGTTTATAAAATTGTAATTTTGCCGGTTGATGGTAATCGAGTAAACCATATTAAAATTATCAAGTATCAACAATGCTATTGCATACAACAGGTCCGTCCATATGCAACGACTTGGTCGTGGTATCTTCTCGCTCATGCTCTGATTAGCAATTTCTCTAACCACCAAAATCACTAGTAAAACTCCAATTAGTAATCATTATTTAAATAATATTTAGTTTTACTAATTGGATTTTAATATTATTTTGATGAAGAAATAGAGATTTATAGAGACATTCTTAGGAAGATAGATAGTTGATAAAGTTGGAGAAGTCCAATATCCAAAAATCATTGTAATTTTTTAATATTGATCTATTCAAATTTTTAATATAAAAATTAGGATGGGAGTTTTAAACTTTATTTACAATAAATCATTAATAAATATTGTAATCAAATAAAAATATTAACAAAAAAATATAAATATATTTGTTTAAGGGCTTTTTGGGTCGATTTAAGTCCGATCGAGCTAAGTCCGAAAAACTCTATAGTCCGAATGGACTGAGCCCGAAAAATCTAGTTTTTTCTAAACATATATATTTAAGCCCGAATCAGATATATTTCAGGGTCGGACTAGATCTGCTCTAAAGAGAAGTAAATAAGATGGGTGTGAATAGTTGTAGCGGTCAAAGCGGACAAATCTATCAGCAGATTAGACAACATTTTATTTACCATTCATCAAATACAGTCCGCAGTAGTACGATCTAAAAATAATATAAACAAAATTGTTGCGAACCAACTGCGAATTGTTTTTATATACAGAAAGAGTTGATTCGTAGTGGTATATTGTCCGCTCTATTTTTGGGGCAAACTAAACTACTGACGGATTTATTCTCCATGACTGCTGTCACTATTCATACCCTAGATAATGGAAAGTAAAGAACGACAGAAGGAGAATTACACGTGGAAGGATCTGCCAGTTCACGGAATCTCTTCTGTTTCTTCTTTAAACTCAACTCCAGCTGTTTTTTTTTTTCTTCTCTTTTTCTATTCTTATTTTTTTTATTACCAAACAAATAATATCTGTATTGGCTGAATGAAAATGTTGTCATTTACCAACATTTTCAGGTAAATTTCTCTTTAATATCTGCTACTTTTCTAGCGCCATGATTCACATTACTTTTAACAAAACCAGATGAAGACCAATGTAAACGTAAGTTTGATCAGGCAAATGCCAATACTTTTCTTTTTTGTATGGTCAACTACACAGTTATTCATTCTGATGTTGCTCAATATATATATGTATACATAACGATACTTAAAAAATGCGTACGGGAGTGAGATATAGTAGATGATAGTGGAGTTTAATAATAGAAAAAAAGAGGGATATAAAGAGGGATGGTCGTTATTGGGTGCGTGCATGCGTGCGGTAGACTATGTAAAAGCTGTTTCTCTGCTCATTTCATCGTGTCATCTTCTCAGAATCTCAATTCTTTTGCCCTCCACTTTCACATATATTGCTCCTTTATTACAACTACATTTACAACTACATTGTCTATAGGCTTATCCAACTCTTCTTACTATATGTTCACACGAACGTTTTATGCATGTAGCATGCAAAGAAAATATATTTCTTTGATATATAGTTAGTTCCGAAAAAATCCATTTCTTTGATATATAGTTAGTTCCGAAAAAATCCATATATATAATTTTATCATATATTATATATAGCTTGTCAAACCTCTAACTTCATATCTAAGTATTTCAATATTGAATTCAAAAAGGATCAAAAGGTAGAAATGTGTAGTTGATTCGTATCAAATGCTCCATTAAATCTTATGCTTGACACTAATTAAAAGTTTAAAACAATTGGATGGGAATTTCTATGATTTTTTATAGCTACTCACTTGTAATATATCAATATATTTCTGTCTTTTATAGTCTAATATTAATAGTCAATATCGTAAATGGGGATGAGAAATCTCTACAGGGATATATATATATATATATATATATATATNATGCATGTAGCATGCAAAGAAAATATATTTCTTTGATAGTTAGTTCCGAAAAAAATCCATATATATAATTTTCTCATATATTATATATTTATATACTTACATACCACAATAGCTTGTCAAACCTCTAACTTCATATCTAAGTATTTCAATATTGAATTCAAAAAGGATCAAAAGGTAGAAATGTAGTTGATTCGTATCAAATGCTCCATTAAATTTTATGCTTGACACTAATTATTTTAAAGTTCAAAACAATTGGATGGGAATTTCAATGATTTTTTATAGCTACTCACTTGTAATATATCAATATATTTCCGTCTTTTATAGTATAATATTAATAGTCATTATCGTAAATGGGGATGAGAAATCTCTACAGGTATATATATACTGAAACTTCAAAACTATCTTTTCACCAATTTTTACTTTTTATGGCTTGGTGGATATAACAATGGACTTCCACTAATCATAAAAAGTCATAACAAATCCGATCGGCATAATCATCGTCATTAGAATTTATCTAATCATTGATACACATAGTACTTACTTTTTATTTGGCTAGTTATAATTCAGAAGTAAATTTTAAATCTATATCAAAAATGGAAAATACACCAATTTAAAATTTTAAGGGTTTAGAATTTGATTATGTGGGGGTCCGGGTTAAGAATATGTATATGTAATTAGTTTGTGGAGTTTATGTTTAATTTTCAGGGTTAAATGTTTAGTTTGAAGGGTTTATGGTTAAGATTTAGTCTATTAATTTCTAGTTTAAAAACATATAAGACAACCTACTTTTTTAATCTTTGTATAATTAGATCTAGACTTTTAATTGTGAATGCTAATATATCGACTATTACTTTCCACTAAACCACAAACCAACTTTTAGTTATGGGTATTCGAGTGACGTCCTATGCAAATTAATTATATCGAAACTGCATGGTATGCAGTATGCTAAATCATTCGCAGACCTTAACCATCTACGGAATTGTGTTGCTGATCTTACGACTTTTTGAAATATATTATTCTTCTGGACTCAGAAAACATTAAAGAAGGTATTTTAATGGAGGAGGGAAAAAAGTTGTGGAAGAGATATAGTGTTAAAACCTGGCAAGTTAT
>NC_025687.1:10235162-10237432 GCF_000633955.1 Camelina sativa
AAAGGAATTTAAAATCTATATCAAAAATGGAAAATACACCAATTACAAATTTAAGGGTTTAAATTTTTTGATTATGTGGGGGTTCGGGTTAAGAATATGTATATGTTATTAGTTTGTAGACTTTATGTTTAATTTTTAGGATTAAATTAATGTTTAGTTTGAAGGGTTTATGGTTAAGATTTAGTCTATTAATTTCTAGTTTAAAAACCATATACAAACTACTTTTTTAATCTTGGTATAATTAGATCTAGACTTTTAATTGTGAATGCTAATAAATCGACTATTACTTTCCACTAAACCACAAACCAACTTTTAGTTATGGGTATTCGAGTGACGTCCTATGCAAATTATATCGAAACTGCATGGTATGCAGTATGCTAAATCATTCGCAGTACTTAACCATCTATGGAATAGGGTTGCTGATCTTACGACTTTTTGAAATATATTATTCTTCTGGACTCAGAAAACATTAAAGAAGGTATTTTAATGGAGGAGGGAAAAAAGTTGTGGAAGAGATATAGTGTTAAAACCTGGCAAGTTATATAGACAGCGAAGACATACTCAGTGCTTGCCTTGTCACTCTTCTTACAAAACCCCAAATAAAATCTTACATTAACTCTCGCCAAGTCACATTGTCTCTCTATCTCTAAACGGGACCGTTTAAGAGTTGCAAATTGCAACCAATAAAATAAAAAAATAAAGAGAGCAAATTATGAAAAAGTCGTTTATTCAGAGGCATTTGACGATATAAAGGAGCTAACTTTCCCTCATTTACAATCTTTTCTTTCTTGGCTCATGTTTTAATTAGACAGACCCCCATTTTCATATAATTCATTCATTTAATTTTATTCAATTTGTTATCGGTGTATATCATTCATAACAACCATCATCATCAACAAATCAAGAAACAGTTTACAAAAATATATGTCTAATACGAGCTATTACCGATCACCGTTCGGAGACACGACTCACACCAAAGTGTTCGTGGGAGGTTTAGCATGGGAGACTCCGACCGATGAAATGCGCCGTCACTTTGATCAGTTCGGTGAGATTCTTGAAGCCGTCATCATCACCGATAAGACTACCGGAAAATCTAAAGGCTACGGTTTCGTAAGTTCTTTATCCATATATCTCCACCATTTTAATTCTTTCTTTGTTCTCGACCCCGACCACGTCATCATATCCATGGTCCTCCAGGTCACGTTTCGAGAGCCGGACTCCGCGACTAGAGCGGTCGCTGATCCCAACCCTGTGATCGATGGACGAAAGGCCAATTGCAATATTGCGTCTTTTGGACGGCCACGACCATCGACGCCTCGAGGTTCGTTAACTCAATTTACTTTTCTTTGAATGTGAATTTTGATGATCATCTCATCGGTCTATTTCTTTTTGTATAAAATATTTCTTACCCATTTGGCTGAACCTTCTCTTTTTTTTGGCAACATATGGCTAAATAGATTATTTAATTTGATGGGATTGTTTTGAGAAGATTTAAAAACTAATACGATGATGAATATGATTCTATTTTATGTTTTCAAAACGTAAATTCATCAGTTTTTAATCTCATATTGGAGATATCGGTCAATTTCTTTGTATTTGAATACATAAAAATGGGATTACTTATGTGATATGCAAACAAGAAAAAAATGCTACATTGTTTGATAATGTTATTAGCAATGTAATAATTTTTTATTTTCTTTTCAAATAAAACTTTTATTTATTCATTGATGGCATAGGGCGAGGCCAAGGAGGAAGCCCTGGTCAATATCAAGGCGGTGGACAATCAGGCTATACTGGGATGGCTGCTCCGCTGCAGCAGGCTGCGACTGCCCAACTTATGTATCCGTCGTATGGGTAAGCAAGAATGATTTGTAACTAAAAATTAATGGGTTTATATATTTAACCCGAAGGGTGTAAAGAAATTTATAAATTTTGCATAGACAAGGAAATGGTCCAATGCGATAGAAATGGTAAGAGGCAGAAGATGATATTTAATGCTTCAATTTGCGCAAGTTGGAGTCAGCCAGTAAATATCATGTTCATAATATATATACTTTTATCAATATACTAGTTAGCTAGTTGTCCCTATAAAAAGCATATTATGTAATGAAGATTAGTCGGACCATCATCGCAACAATAATAGTGAAATATGTCAATGTCATGTATGTATATAAAGAGTACATTTGTGTCTCGATGAGTTTTGCATGCACTAAATTTGTCGAGGTAAAATAATTAACTAGAATTGTTTTCGGTATTTTGGTGAATATATA
>NC_025687.1:10240062-10362898 GCF_000633955.1 Camelina sativa
ATATATATATATATATATATATATATATATATATATATATCTACTAGGAAAATGTGGTATCTTTCTAGCGGCTATGAATGTACCTAGAAAACTTGCTTAGATTGACAAAATGAGTAGGGAAATCGTATGTTCAGGTCTTAGAAGAAATGTAGAGTAAATCAAAAGTAATAAATTATGGACTTAAGATTATCATGAATGTATTTGATCACTTTGGTGATATATTAATTGATATATAATATGTTCAGTTCTGAATTATTTACATGCAGGCGCTATACAACTCACAGCTCCAACAGGCTCAATACTATCAACAGCAAATGTACGGAGGAGGAGCAACGTCACCATCATCATCCAACATCATGCCTTCCCCTTACTACTACCTCCAAGCTCCAAGCCCTAGACCATATCCTCATCATCATCAACACTACCAGTATCATCATCATCAACAACAGCAACAACGTTTACCCTCTGCTTCTTCTTACCTAATCTACCCATCCAATGTCGAAGCTCCCACTTCCTCTAATGCCCCTACTTCCCAAGGCCCACTATCTTCTTCCACGGGTAAGTCTTACTGATTTTGTTTTCCTTCCAATTATGTTTCAACGTTGTATTTTCTCAAACGATGTTTAACCACCATGCATGTTCCAATGTGCAATAACATTCATCATCATAACAACATATATATCCCACGACCATTAAGTACTAAAATAATACGTTTTGTAAAAACAAGAGCTAGTGAGATGTATATCAATATATAGTACGGAAGATTATATGAAATACCAAAAAGAGTGAATGATTCGGCACATGGGACATATATAATTTCGTCATGTCCATGTGAACTGAGCTGTCTAATTTTTTTTTCCTCACCCCTGTCTATCCTCCATCATGGGTCATGCATGTTTATATACATGTATGTATTATAAACCAATAGTGTTTGCATGTGAGTTCTGTCACCCTTCTTGTTTTTTTTTTCTTTTTAAAAAAGTTCTGTCACCTTTTATATATTATTGATTCTCAAGATCTAGTCACACAACTCAGAAGGGACCACTCTCTAGACTCTATTTAAGCAATTATCCAAGCTTATTTGCAGAGGGGCCACCAAACAAATAAGTTCTATGTGCGGATTGACTATTTTGTTATATTTTTATGTCTAAAAAGTTTTTACGTTATGTTCTATTTTACTTCAGAATCACACGCACCACAACAAGTCTCAGAAGGAGGAGAACACGATCCAACGGATGCACCTGAAAGTACAACAACGAACAGCAGAGAGTTAACGTCATCTTCATGATCAACTCCAACTCCAACTCCAACTCCAACTTCAACTTGGACAATCTTGACATTTTTTCCTTCTCTTTCTCTTCATCCAATCAGAGAAAAAGAAGCTAATTCACTTTTATTACTTTTCTCAACCAAATTCATAACTTAGCATGACTGCCAAAATAAAGATGGCTCTATGTCTCGACTCTTGTCATGTTCCTTTTCTTCTCCCTAACGGAATAATATAATATGTCGACTTTGATATTCTTTAATATAATAAATTCGACTATTTTAAAAATCTTACATTGTACTTATAAACTAGACTATATGTCTAATTGATAGCATGTAGAAAAAACTAGTTTAGACCCACGCTATGGGGTGTGATACTTTTTGTAACTATTTTTAGATATATCAAATTATTGAAAAAAGTATATTTTTTTTGAAATTGGATTAATTATAAAAACAATGGTTTATCTAATATTAAGATATAAAAATGCACTAATAAAATAAAAAATAGAGAAATCTCAAATAGCCTAACTAAACCTAATGTATGTTCTTATTTTTTATTTACCTTTTGTGAGAGATAGATTAGTGTAGTTTGAATTTGTGGTGTTTTTTTTTTTGTAGTTTATACAAATTTAACCACATAATTGTTATATAATATTTTTTGTTGTTATAAAAGTTATTATTTGTAAAAGTACATAGACATATTTTTACTTTAGTCTCGTTTTGTGTATTATCTAATATTATTAGGGGCATTTGTAAAAATACCATTTTTCAATACCCTTTTGCAAAAATACTTTCCCTTATTGTCTATTTTTAATAATACATTTTTTCAATATACAAAATGACTAAATTATATACTCTAGACTCTAAATACTAAATCATACTCCTTAAATATATACCCTAAGGTAAAATAGAGAACCCACACCTAAAAAAGAATCAACAAGTCAATTTAACACATTGTAATTATGCAAAAGAGGACAAAAATGAAAATGACCAAAAAAATGATATTTTTGAGAAGGAGTATCTATAAAAGGGTATTACTAACATTTTATCATATTATTATACTTATGTTGAATAGCATAGCAATTAGGTTGATTGTCAAAGTAATTTTTAAGTCGCTGATAAAACCTTCAATTCTGGAACTTAAATATTGTTCAATTTATCATTAGTTGGTGTTCTTATATATAAAATCACTATCAACACTAATCTCAAACTTTATTTTATTTACTTGTTGTGGGAGATATATTAGTGTAGCTTGATTTGATGGTGTATTATTTAGTAGTTTATACAAATTTAATCACATAATTTTTATATAGTTTTTTTTTGTTATGAGAGAAGTTATTTATTTCTTTTTTTGTTCTTTTTTTAAATCTAATTGTTTTGTTTTGTTTGATAATAATTCCATGTAAGTCAATATACACATACATAGTTTTACTTTAGTTTAGTTTTGTGTTATTCATGGTTAATCTTAATTTATATTCTATTTGTATTATATTTTTATTTTATTTGTATTATATTTATATTTGACTAATATTATACTTTACTAATATGATACTTATGTTGAATTTATTTTATTATTATACTTAACATTAGTATATTTTTAAAAGTTATAAATGATTTATTAATTTATTTTAAATTTAAGCTATAATTTTAAACCTTTGTTTTGGAAAATATTGATACGACATACAATGATTAATTTACTTAGTTGATATTATTCTATTTTTGAAAATTGTAAATGATTTACTAATTTAGTTTAAATTTAGGTTATAAATTTAAACATTTCTTTCCAAAATTATTGATGATGTTTATTATTTCTTATAATTTAATTGGTTACACAATTTAAATGATGTGTTAGTTCCTAAAAATCTAAATATGCTGATGTGGAACAAGAATAATTATTATTGACTCAGAGATATGAGTTGTATTAATGAAATTTTTTTATTGGTAAACAAATAAGCTGATGTGTCAGCTTCATATTTCACCAAATTGCTGATGTGTAAGCATTGGAGAGAAACATATTGTGTTTTTATTGTATTGATAACTAGGTAACAACCCGCACATAGTGCGGTATAAAATAATTATTAAATGTTTTTACGTAATTTTTATTCACAAAATCTATTATATTTATCGGTACTTGAAATCTAAAATTCAATTGTGTAGTATATATTAAATATATATATATATTTTTTGTATAATAATTAATATTTAACCTGTGAGAATTATTGTAATATCAATCTTGTATTATCATATCATAAGAACAAATAGTTTTTAAAATTTATTTTAAAGATTTTATGAAAATGTAATTAAAGGATATAATTAAGTTAGAAAGAGAATGTAAAAATTTAATTTTAGGTATTAATTATATTTTTGAAAAAATACAATGGCATATACATGTAAATAGTATAAAAAACTGATGACAAATAAAGGAAATAGTGTATAGAGCTCTGCAAATGCGACACATCAACATTTTGTGGGAGAATGCTATCTTTTAATATATAAGGGATACTCAAGCAGATAATAAAACCATTTAAAAAAATAAAAAAGGTATTTTTGCTGGCAAAATGTAAAGTTACTGTATTTGAACCTTCAGCTGTTTCTTATAAACTTAATTTGCTGATTATTGTATATTTGTTTTTGTAGAAAAAAAACATATATAGACAGATTCCACACTTTGAACAAAAAGGAAGACAGATTTCGCCGTATATGTCACTGGTTTCATACATCAAAAAAAAGGATGTTTAAAAATTAATGTGAAATAGTGAACTACTATAAATATTAATTAATGTGCGATCGATAATTAAAACACAAATTTTAATTTTACGTATATATTATTATATTCACTTATTCAGTTACTTTGTCAAATACTCCATAAGATTGATGATTAAAATAGAAACTATTTCAACGTACTTTGTTACTACTTAAGAATTAAGATCATTTTATAGCACTCGTCTCCCGAGACAATTGTTTCCGAGTGACAAACTTTTCCATAGGAGAGAATGGGCGTACCTAACATATTGGGTTGTATGTTTAAACATGTCAATCTTCGCCACGCTGATTTTTTGTTTTTTTTAACAAACAAATGATTCCATTCAATTAAATAGAGCCATTACAAGGAGAGGGATAAAGTATCCCTAAGTTTAAGACACTACAAGCATAGACTTTCCCCAAAATCATAAACATAACTAAAGAAATATAGAACATCAGGCAAGGGTCCATGAGAACTATGAAAAAAATGCAATTAAGCAGTTGGAGACATGTGGGATCATGGTTACAAGATTGGACATCATCGATGAGATCGAGAGATGACAGATAGGTCACGGTCAAAAGACATTGTGCCGTTAGAAGGAGAAACAGAGCCAAAGAACTCACCAGGGTGAGGATCAGTATCAGGGTCGAAATAGTGGCAATGATTCGGGGGCTAAGGGCCCGGGTGATGGTTGATAAGATGATGGTGGTTTGAACTGCAGCTAGCATCAGGATTCGACAAGAATAAGTGCAAAGCCATACCATACCAGGTGGTCCCTTTCTGCCATGGAAATGGTGATCAAGAATACCACACAAGGTTAGTAAAAGGTGAGACACTAACGAGTAATATATAGACCTGAGCTTCGGGCAAGAGGATGGTTGCAGGGTATTGGGTTTAGAGACAATCGCCGAAGAAGCTAAGAACAGGTGCAAAGGATAAGTGGGAAGCCAAGACAAAACAGGTGGATCCTCTCTGTCATGATAATGGTGATCAAGAATTCCACACAGGTTTTGTAGTTGGAAAAACACGGACAAGAGAAAAACAGACCTGAGCTTCAGGAACGGGAAAGGTTTCTGGGGTTGAAGGACACCTTGGTAAGTCTGGGATCCAATCAATAAAAACACAAGTAGAGCAATAACCATGGTTCCAACTAGGCCTGGGCATTTGGGTGTTCGGGTCGGATTCAGGTTCGGGTAATTTGGGGTCGGGTTTTTCGGGTTTACTAATATAGGATCCGAACAGGTGTTCATATAATTTTGGGTCGGGGTCAGGTTCAGTTGCTATCGGGTTCGGGTTATTTCGGTATTGACTTTAAGAAACCTGTAATGTATCCAAAGTACCCACAAAAACCTGAAATGTACCCACAAAATCCAAAAAATCTGATCGACTTCTAGTTGCCTATGAACGGAGAACCCAAAAATGAAGCTAACAACGGACTTAGGTTTTGGGGATCCAGTTTGAGGGTTTTGGTTTATAAAACCAAAAGATTCTTGAAATCGGACAAAATCTGGCAAGTTCGACATAGTTATGATTTTTTAGGAAAATTCACAAGGATTCGAAGAGGGAGAAATAAGGCAAAGTGGCAAACGGTTTGATGAAATCAAATCATATGTGATAATGTTAGGGATATTGTATATAATTTTTCTCGGGTAATAAACAGAGATCTTCGGTTCCTCGGGTTCGGGTCGGGTAATACCCGATACCTGTGGTTATTTGAAAACGAAAACCTATTGGTTATTTAGAGAGAATCGGGTCGGGGTCAGGTTTGGGTATTTCAGGTCGGGGTCAGGTTCGGGTATTTCAGGTCGGGGTCAGGTTCGGGTATTTTGGGTCGGTTTATTTGCCCAGGCCTAGTTCCAACATAACCTTTGTACAACCAAGACAACCTAGCTAAAAGGGTTCTCTGATGCAGTCTTCGGACACCGAGAGTAGCTAAGCAAACTAGGGACACTCGAAAGTATAACATGGGGTTAGACAGAAGGAACCTAGGCTTTTGGAGGTTGGGCAAGATCGTATGTAAGGCTGATAGGTCGACATAGTTCATCCACCAAAGAGATGTTGTGGATGATTGAATACAATGATGTTCACAGCGACTGACCAAGGAGAGTGAAGGAGGCTTCCTCGTCTCCGGTAAAAGCCGATACAAATCTACCAAGCTCATGGGTTGACTTGTGATTAAGGCGGTGGTCCTGAATCGGAGAAAAATCATGTCTCTGGAGATTTCCTCACTATATGTCGTTTCCGTCTTTGCCTGCCAAGGCTCAGGTGACATTGGGAAAGATAGTGCTACAAAGGTGATTGCCATTCCGGATCTAGAAATAAGAGGATAAAGGAACTTGGTTACCGCCAGCAGTGAGGCTGAGTCGTGGTTGCAGAAAGGAGAGTTTAACAGTCTCCTCCGCCCTCTGAGATTGGTGTTGTGCAAGCCTTTGCCTGGATCTGAATGATTATTAGGGGATTGAGTAGATTGCAAAAGGAGACTCAAAAAGGAAAAAAAGAATTGAAAAGGAGAACAACAGAAACAAAGAGAAAAATAGACAGGATCTAAGGTCGTGGTGCCCCGACGCCGGCGAGTAAGAGCCCCACCGGCGTCGGAGGAAATTGGAGATAGCGACGCCACAATACTCTGGTTTGGGAGAGAACTAGGGTTTTTGGATTCAACTATTACCTGTTTCGTATAGTTTGCTAAAAAATCGCCACGCTGATTATGTCCAAACTTTTTACGGTTTTACCTACCATCTCAAAAGTAAGGACAACGTTGCGTCCTCCGGCAAGAGCGACTTCTCATTGCACAAGAAATGTGTTCTCTTATAAATATGAATACGATATTTTTATTTTGTTATTCATATTAGCAAATACGTACGTGAAGGTTATATTAGTGGTGGCTGTATAGCTATTTTAGTATTTTGAAAAAAAAAACTTATAATGCAAAAGTACTTATTTTGATTCCATAGCAATTGACACTGGATACAGACAGTACAAACAAACACTAATTATATAAGGGTTTATTGGCAAAACAGTAAGTTTTCAAAACATTATTATTTATTATTAAACAATCAGTTTACTATTCAAGATAGCAAATACCCCAATTTCACTATTTTTTTTGCACTCATCACTGTTATGCATCCAAATTGACAAAAAGAACATTGTTAATTTGGAGTTTTAGTATCGAGCCAATCCAAGCATTCCATCTCCTCTCTCCACAAATTTAATCCCAACCGTCCTATGTCACTAGCCTCATCGATTTCATAGACCGGGAGATAAAAAAGATTGCATAGACAGGATAACATCATGCTCGAGATTATCAAACGTGTTAAGAATGATCGCACTTGCATGTTTGGACGACCGCTAATCCTCTCGAATGAGGAAATTGAGCATTATGTTGTCAGGATTTGTGGTACGGAACTAGGGATGTCCTTTGGCAGACCCACATTGGTCGGGAGTGGTGCAAGTACACCAGATAGAAATATAAAACTGTTTTATTAGCCCAGTGTATCAACAAATCAGTACCAATCACCGACTCGATGATATCATAGAGGTCCGTAAAAACAACCCATAGTGGAAAATTGGAAATTGTAGAGAAAATTGAGAAATATTAGTACGTAGTACCTCTATGCAACCAAGGTCCGTAAATAACTGTAGAGAAAAATATTTTTTTTCTTCGTTTTGTTTGCATTTAACCATTTTGATATTTATAATGTAAACGTACTACGTACTACTCACTTGGTCACTTTGACATACTTTTTTTGATTTAATCGCAACATTAACGTTGTTGCGGAATAAAAGAAAACGGATTGCACACGCGTACATTTTAGAAATGTCTATCCAAATTGCTAATTTAGGATATCACCACGGACGATTGACAAATATTAAAACAAATACTCGAAGAGTATATATGCATACATACATATTTAATATTTTTAAAATCATTTTATGTTAATATAACATTGTCTCCTTGTAGTCGCTACTCCTTTAAAAGAACCTTGCTCACAAACGTATCAAAATTCACAACCGAAGAACCATGTTTATGCTCCGTCGCTTCTTTCGCCAAGCGCCGCCACTGTTGGGCCTTCTCTCTCATTTTCTTTCCCTTCTCTCCATCCATCAACTCTCTAACCACTGCCTCAACCTCCTCTCTCTTCACATCTCCGCCAATCTCAATCCCAACCTCCCATTCGTCACAAGAAAACTTACAATTTGTTTGTTGCTCTGCAAAAAATGGCCAACACACCATTGGAACTCCGCCACATAAACTTTCCAACGTCGAGTTCCACCCACAATGCGTCAAGAAACCACCAATGGCTGGGTGGGAAAGGACTTGTTCTTGAGGACACCAACTTGCCAACATCCTCCTGTCTTCCGTCTCCGTTAAAAACTCATGTGGAACCATTGCTTCATCCCCGGCTACTAAATCTGGCCGGATCACCCACAAAAACTCTTTCCCCGTTGCGGCCAGACCCCATGCAAACTCCGCAAGCTGTTTTGCATTCAACACTGTTATGCTCCCGAAGTTAACGTAAACAACACTGTTTCGAGCTTTTGTATCTAGCCAATCCAGACACTCCGCCTCTTCTCTCCACAGGTTCGATCCCATCCGTCCGAGCTCACTATCCTCACCGATCTCTTGTTTCTCTAGTAAATGGAGCGGTCCAATAGAGTAAACCGGAGGTATAATAGACTGCATAGATTGAATGACGTCATGCTCGAGATCATCGAATGTGTTGAGAATGATAGCTGAAGCGCGTTTGGTTCGCTCAGTCTCGCGGATAAGAAAGTTGGGCATGATGTCGTCAGGATTAGCAGTTCGAATGAAGCTAGGGATGTCTTTTAGTCGTAGGTTCTTCATCACTGGTATCCAATCTATTTCCGTGTCTAAGTATTCCTTGGTCAAGTAACTCTCATCTGCCAAATCCACCACCACAATGTTAGTTTTAAACACAATACGTTTCTTAATTCAAAGAACCGTATTTAGATACAAAGCATTTACATTTATAGTGTATAAAGATCAGAGTCAGCAAAATATTATTATAGGTCAACAATGTCAGACAATGATACAGAGTTTACTTTTCATATGTCAAAAAACAAAAGAAAAGAAGAGTTTACTTTCTCTTTGGCTTTTAAAATTTTATTTTAAATTATCTAGTTATAAATTTATTTTTTCCCAATTATCATTTTTTAGCTGTCGTTGTTGGAGTTATCCTAGCTAACTTGAAGTTATCTATAAACAATTTAAAACAAAAATTTAGTAGGGAACCACCATATACGACTATTATGTTTCGCAATCATCGTGATTTTTCAGTGCCTCAAATAGGGCAAATCGAAAAATTAAAAAAGATATGATTTTGTTTTTTTTTTGGGTTTGACGCTGACGCTGACGCTGTATAAAGTTGAACCCAAATTTGCATAGGTTTTTTTTTGTCTTGTTTCAATGCATGTATCAAGTTATATCAATTGTGGTCCTCTTTTTTGGAGTATACATAATTAAAGTATGGTTGGGGAATCTCTAAGGCCCTCTTTTTTGGTAAAATACGAAAACCTATAATAATCCAATTACGAAATCACATGGATAAAAGCTAGCTATAACAACTTGTTCACCGTGACTAATCTGATTCGTGTGTATTTCGCGTAAACTACACTGATGATCTCGTGGTTTCTAGTTTCAGCGTTAAACTTAATATTATATAACACGGATATAGAAAATAATAATAATACATAAGCGTACTGACCTTTTAGCGGTGCTAATCCCTTCTCGATGAAACGATAGTAGTTTAGATAAGCCAGGAAGCCACAAGCACTGGTTGTCCAGAAAAGAACCTCCGGGATACCAAGCTCCTCCGCAGCGTCAAGTGTAAAGCTCATACAACCATCGGATAAGATACAGCTCACCGGAGGAACATCATCGTTGGCGTTAATCTGCCGGAGAAGCTCCTTGAACGGAGCGAGACAGTGCTTCGCCGTGGACTCGCAAAGGGAAGGGATGTCCTGAGTGACGTCCACATCAGTCTCCGGTAGACCGTCAGGGATGGACTCAAACCGGAAAGAAGCAAGCCCGTCGACGGCTTTAGGCCCACGGGACCGGAGGAGACGGTTGTGGTTGTAGACGGTGTTGACGAAGGTGACGTGGAAGCCTTTAGCGTAGAGTAGTTTAGCCATTTTCATCATAGGGTTGATGTGGCCTTGAGCCGGATAAGGCACGCAAACTACGTGTGGCTTTTGTACGTTGGGAACGACATGATATCCCATTTTCTTGCTCTCTTGATGTAGTGCTGAATGATTTCTTTAGGCTTATAACTTATAAGGACTCCGTTTTATAGAAGGGTTGCTTGAGTATGTGTCGGCGCGACCTTATTTCTTTAGCACGTGGGAACTGACGAATGATGTGCCTCACATGCGAATATTTCCCGTACTAGGCATGAGCGCTCTCGAGGTCCAAGTTGTGTAGTTTATGTGTAAACTACTAAAATTTATAAGCTTAACAAAATATAATATTGATTAGTCTAAAAGTGAGTTCACGATGTGTATGTGAAATAATAGTCAAAACTAGTGGCCCAATAATCAAAGTCAATGCTAAATCTCGTTTTTTTTTTTGTTTCCATCTTCATATATTTATATTGTAAAAAAAGATAGAGCATCCAGCTAGATAACATACAACCAAACTTTTTTTTTTTTGAAAAAGAAAAAATTAACATACAACCAAACTTACGCAGACACACTGGAAAAACTGGAAAGATGAGCGAAGAAGGATCATGTTGCAATTCACCCAAGGACAATAAGTTTTTGTCACCAAACGCGATACTACTTTTCAAAATCGAAAAAGTCTACTTTCACTAGCTAAGCACAAGAACAAAGAAATGTTACAAACTTTGACTATTTTTTTTCTAACATTTTGAATAACAAATATTTGTTTTCAAATAAATTGTATTGAAAGTTAAAGTTAATCCCACATTTATATCTGTTAAATAAATTTTGAAAAATTTCCAAAAAAAAGTGTTAATTTTTTGTTTTCTATTAGTTTTTTTATTTATTTCTGTTTGATAGACATGTTCATTTCAGATATTAGCTAAATTCAATTTTTAAACTCTCATTAATTTGGGTAAGGGAAAGAAAATGGTGGACTTAGAAAATTTTATTTTTTCAGTTATTTTAAGAAAAATAAAAATATTAAGAGAAATAAAAAGCAAATTTAGATATTTTCATTAATTTTATAAAAGTTATCTAAACGGGAATAGGGGAAATACTTGTATTCTATGAAATGTTTTACAAGATATTTTATTTGGATAAAATAATTATTTTCAAATAAATATATATTTAATCGAGACGAAAAGTTTTTAACATATATGAAACGAAACAAGTTTTTAATTCCAAAATAGACAGATTTACTTCCTATATTGTATCTTTTGTTAATTACATAATTTAACACGTACGTCTAATATATGATACTTTCTTTAGACGAACAATTACAATTTTATATTTAAAAATGTACATTTTTATCTGCTAATGATTAATTTAAAATTACTAATTTCTAATTCGAAAAATAATAGCAGACACGAATATAAAATACTAATATTAACTAGGAGATAGCAGAGGGTCAATGTTTTTTCCAAATATTATAATATAGTAAAAAAGTTATTTTGTTTGAGATAGACACTATTTATTTTAGTATTATATTTATTTGGTAAATCTTCATATATCTTTTTGAATACTAATTATTTTAAAATATTATAATATTTTATTTGTTTGATATATTATAGTTTTATATTGTTTGTTTGTTGAATTTGCATCACTATTTTATGAAATATTTTAAAGTAGAAATTAAAATATTGTAGTTGTGAGCAAATAAAATTTATTAATATATCAACAAAAAAAACTTTGTTTTACCAACCAGCCGATATGAAATATTAAATCACACATTTTTGTTCTGATACAAATTCTCTATCTAACCATAATTGAACACGTCATCAATTCTTAGGGGTTCTTAAACCTCCTAAATAAGAGGTACTTCTTATCATTTTCACCATTTTTGATTTAATTTTAATCAGATTATGCTTAAGAATTCTAGCTAAAATCTCCCGTTGGAGATGCTCTAACGTGCGAGAATCGTATGGCCTCGTCGTCCTCAGTGAGGAGTCCTTTAAAGGAAAGCTAAACTGTTTTCATGGTCAATCACTCACATACATATCTACGATTTGAAAAAACTTTCTTAGGCAAACGAGAAAAAGAAAATGGCATCTTATGTAAATGGGAGTATAAATTTATGATGATTGTTGTTATATTAAGTTGAATTATACACCTTATATATAAGCACATGACATAATTAAAGGGATTACATAAAGTAATATAATTAATGTATATATAAAGATAATATATGAGATTTGAATAATCAAAAATGATGTGATGATACTCTTTCTTTAATTTGTCATCTCAATCTCAAGAAGGGTGATTAAGTGTACGTAGAAAGCAGAAAAAATTGACAAATTTAAGGAATTTGATAGAAGTGAAGAAGAAACATAGAAAAACTTCTATGCGTTGTGACGAATTTACCGTAAAGCGTTTCGTAGTATACGGTTTTAAAATTTTATTATATTTTAGAACGATATATGAAACTTTTCTTGTACACAATGACTTATTAAGATTTTTATATTATATTATAAGAATATACATGCAAAAGCTTTCCATATCTTAATAGAAGAAATTTCTTCCGTATAGGTTTACTTGTCGATTTGCTAACTCAAGATATAAAGTACAAACGATAAAATAAAAGTAGAAACACAAATACTTGTTCATGATTACATATTTATATGTATGACATAACACATTTTTCATAGCAGAACATATTTTTATAATTATTCTCTACCCCCTAAAAGGACCTTGCCAACAACCATCTCAAAACTTCGTTCCGACGAACCACACATATGCTTCGTCGCTTCCTCAGCCAAGCGTCGCCACTCTTCTGCCTTCTCTCTCATTTTTTTTCCTTTGTCTCCATCCATTAGCTCTCTAATTAACTCCTCAACCTCTTCCCTCCTCACATCTCCACTAATCTCCATCCCCACCTCCCATTCATCACAACAATATTTACAATTTGTTTGCTGCTCTGCAAAGAACGGCCAACACAACATTGGAACTCCACAGGAGAGACTCTCCAAAGTCGAATTCCATCCACTATGTGTTAAGAAACCTCCAACTGCCGGATGAGAAAGGACTTTTTCTTGAGGACACCAACTCGCCAACATTCTTCGATCAGCCGTCTCTATTAGAAACTCTGGTGGAACCATAGCCACATCACCAACTACTAAATCCGGCCTGATCACCCACAAGAAATCTTTCTTTGTTGCTGCTAAACCCCAAGCAAACTCCACGAGATGTTTCGCACTCATCACTGTTATGCTTCCGAAATTAACATAGATGACACTGTTTGGAGATTTAGTATCGAGCCAATCCAAACACTCCCTATCCTCTCTCCACAAATTTGTTTCCATTTTTCCAGTCTCACTATCCTTGTCCATCTCCCGATTCACCAGTAGTTGGAGTGGTCCAATAGAGTACACCTGAGGGATGATAGATTTAATAGATTGGATGGTGTCATGTTCGAGCTCATCGAATGTATTGAGAATGATAGCAGAAGCGCGTTTGATTCGGTCAGTCTCATCAACAAAATAATTGAGCATTATGTCGTCAGGATTAGTCGTTCGGATGAAGGTAGGGATGTCCTTTAGTCTTAGATTCCTCATTGATGGTATCCAATCTATTTTTGTGTCTAAGTGCTCCTTGGTTAAGTAACTCTCATCTGCCATTCAACCACCATTATATTAGCATTAATTTAATACCTCGATATATTTACGAACAAAAAATAAAATGATTTTATCACAAATTAAGCACCGTATGCAAACTTTTATGCATTTAATTTACACTAATACTGCAGTTTAAATCAGCGTAAAAAAGAGTTACGGTTGGAGTATATATATGACACTTAATATGAAACAGAGGGAAAGGGAGTATATAAATATATATTTGCATGCACTTCTATTCAAGGTATCATATATAGTTTAAATTATCTATACTAGTATTTTTGCATCAATTTTTGCTCAAAAATACTTTTTGGAAAGTTTTTACATTTAATACATTTAATGCTTATATTCATATCCAAACAAGGTTAGTTAATTCTCTCTACTATCCTTATAACCAAACAGAATTAAAATATTTTAAATATTCATATATATAATATTTTATAATTAATATAGATATTTAGAAGATTTATTCCGTATTAAAAAACTTATTCTCCCATCATCTTTTTTTTTTTTTTAAAAAATTTAAATATAGTGAATCGTCATATAATGCATAAAGTTAATAAAAATGCATATTTTTTCCTGCATATATTGTGATTTGAATTTTTTAAAACGAACATATATTACTTAATTAATATAAAAGTGTGTGTTCAACCTACATATATAGTAAATTTACCGTATATAGTAAATTATAGAATTTTAAGAAGTTTATAATTTATAACTGATATATCTAAACTTAATAAAAAAATTTAAAACTTATGAATATTTAAACATATTAAATTTTCAAAATAACACAAACGAGTTATATTACATGATGGGTTATATGACATTACATGATTGAATTGATAATACTACAAAATAAAATATCATTAATATGATACTTCAATACGGGTTAAATCTTAAATTTACTATTTTAACAAAACCAATATAAAATATCTCGAATCAAACTGATTTAACTAAGATTGTTTTAAACAAAAATTGTTGTGCGGTATACCACGAATTGTATACTAAATTACTAAAATTAACAAAATATTACATTAGCAAAACTAGTATTAAAATAGTACGTTGATAAAAAAAAAAAAAAAAAAAAATTGCCCCATAGTGTACTGCTGGTCATAATCTAGTTAAGTGTATAATTCATGATATACTTCATCAAAAACGAAAAAAGAATGTTGTATGTACCTTTAAGTGGTGATAACCCCTTCTCGATGATGCGATGGAAGTGTAGATAAGCTAAGAATCCACAAGCACTAGTTGTCCACAAAGCAACATTCGGGACTCCAAGCTCCTCCGCAGCATCAAGAGTAAAGCTCATCGTGCCGTCCGATACAATACAGCTAACCGGAGGAACATCCTCTGCTGTGTTGATCCGCCTGAGAAGCTCCTTAAATGGAGCTAGACAGTTCTTCTTTGTGGACGCACAAAGGAGAGGGATGTCCTGTGTGGCGTCCTCGTTTGTCTCGGGTAGACCATCAGGAATAGACTCGTACTGGAAAGAAGGAAGACCGTTGAGGGCTTTGGGTCCACGGGAACGGAGGAGACGTCTGTGGTTGTAGTTGGTGTTGACGAAGGTGACGTGAAAGCCTTTGGCATGTAGGATTTTAGCCACTTTCAGCATCGGGTTGATGTGGCCTTGAGCAGCGAAAGGCACGCAAACTACATGTGGTTTTTGTCTGCTAAGAACGGTGCAAGGTGCCATTTTATTTTTCTCGTGTGCCAAAAAAAGTTTTTTAAAAAGTAGATGTGTATGTGAGTGAGTGACTATGGGAACAGTTTCACCAGGCTTTAAAGGATTCCACAATGATGGTGAGGCCATACAATTCTCCCACGTAGGGATTATCGACAAATCTGTCACGTGTGAGAACATTGTCTACAAGCTAAATCGAGTGAACTGTAGTCCGTCGGTAAAAAAAAAAGCCAAGACTTGTGGCCCTATGTCAATAAATTCGTGAAGGTAATGCTTCAAATCACGTGATTAAGATTTTAGCTGGTAGTATATAAAGACTACAAAAATGAGAGAGAAAATTACCAAGCCTTTGGTTTGCATGCGTAAACAATCCTGTTATATGGACCATAACGAAATCACCACAAAATATTTGGTAGGGCCTGGATATTTAAATTATATAATTATGCAAATCCTTGTTATACTTCTTTCGGAACGTCCGATTTTTTTTGCCCAAAAAGAAATAGAGAGGTGTTTATCGAATTTTATGGTATCAGACTATCAGTGCTCATGAAGCTTCTTCACTTTCGTTATGTTTCGTGTCTTCTTCTTCTCTAATGGATGCTCCACCAACAGGAATTGAAAGAGCATTTGATGTTACAGACATCGAAATACGTATCTCACATAAGAAATGAGATGAGACATAGACATCCACTCATTATCAAATACATTTTAAATTAGAAACAATGAAGCCTAATATCGTTACAAATTCAAATTTTGACTCAACCAACGTAGTTTAAATAGGATAAGTTTTCAGAACCGATCCTCATAGGAAAGTAGGCTAAGCACCAATATGAAAAGCCCAAATTACATTATAGTTCCCAACAAATAGCAAATGCATGGTTTCTTAAAATTCTGCGCAAATATCAACGTCCTCTTGTGCACTCAATATAGTATATATAAGGGCCTTATAATATATTTTCTTATTTTTAGCCGTAATTATTTATAGCAATACCTTTTATTTCTATTTTTACTAAAGTAAGTAATTCAAAATATTTTACCAAAATCTTACATCACTATAAAATATAGAAATTCTAATCAATTAATATTTTCAAAATTTGAAAGTTTTCTAAGAAAAAAATATATTTTATTTTATTTTTTGGAGCCTTCGAAGATGTTTACAAAAATTCTAATGTACGCTAAGAGCATTTTCATCGATAATACTGTAATACTAGATTTTAGTCCGTGGTACACTGCAGAGAAATGTTTTTATAATTATTAAAAAAAATGTTGTACTTTTGTGTTTATTTTTATTAATAGATTCTACAGTTTTTTGAACAAAAATATAAAAAGAAAAGATTCTACAGTTTTAATTGGATTATATATTTTTGTTGTGTTTGAGTATGTTTTTGTAGTTATTTAGGTTGTATATTTTTTTGTTGGATTGCTCGTTTTATTATTTTATATATAAATTGTATCTTTAAAATTTTTATACTTTTTGGTATTTAAAACCGATGGTAGTAGTAGCTATAGATTATTGATATTTTAAATTTATATCATAACCCGTCCCATAATTTTCTTTTTAAAGGTTAACTATAATATTTTAAATCATTTTTAAAATATGTTTGAAGTCTTGTTTAGTGTAGAAAAGCAATGACTTTTTGTCTGGTAAGTTATGTTTGTTTCTGCGCTGGAGAAAATCATTTAGATAGCTCTTACTTTTTTTCTGGTATATATGCAAAAATATATTGTAAATAAAAAGGTAATATAGATTTGATAGCCCAATAGATAACATAGCTTCAATAAAGCACATATAAATAGTTATTGGATACGTTTATTGGTTGTAAATTCAGTTTCATAGTCATGTTTACCATTACAATGGCTGACCGACATTTCAAAATGACCCCAGCTATAGTTACGTTAAAAAAGATAGGCTCTTCTGAAAATTATAATTGGAAAAGCATAATTAAACGATTTAGTAAATTAAAGACAAAAAACGAAAGAAAACAAAAAGGATTTGGTTAAGATAACTTTACATAATAAGATATGTTTATACAACGTCTTTGTTCTCATACAACACAATGAAAATGGGAACTCCATCATCTATGATCTTTATAAGCTGATGAAAATAGAAATGTGTAACAAACAAAGATTATGTTTTAAAAAAGGGATTACTAATAAGAGACCCACCTTTTCATTTAGGATTGTAGGGTCACACGTCACAGTGAACAAAAAATAGCAGCCATTGCGAGGAGAACAAATTTATGTTGTTGGTTTGGTGATGATAATTGCCGTGTAGGTGTAGAATATTTATAGGGTCCTTAGTAGGTCGATTATGATTAGCAAATATGCAAGTAATTATTGTCGTTAGCAACTAATTAGGGATGAAAGATTTGTAATCTGTTTGATTAAAGAATATGCTAGGAATCAGGCATTAATACGCATTTAACTTTGTTTCTTTGTTTTGATTTTCTACAGGTATTAGAGAGAAAAGATCTTTGAGATGGAAATTTAAAATTGAATGTGTAGAGTAATTAGATGTTAATCGTGATTAAGTTGTTTCCAAAATCGGTGGAGTTAGAGATATTAGGGAGAGTGGTCGCAAATATTGATGGTGATATTTGCTATTTTGGAAAATAATTATTTTTTTAGAGAATATTTATTGATTAGTTGTTAGGTTGTTTCCAAAAAAAGTGAAAGTTAGAGATTTGTGAGAAAGGAATATAGCAAATCTAGTTTTGTAATATATATATTTTTTTTATTCATTTTTAAAAACATAATGACATGCTTGTAAATAAGTGTCAACTTCAAAATTTATTTTATAAATGTCTCCAAAAATGTATATATAGATGTGTCATATACTTTAACTTTAATTAAAGTTAATATTAGTTCAATGTAAACATCTTCATCGGCTTTTTATTAGTTTTCCTTCTCCATTAGTCATCCTTCGTATGAGTGTCTTCTATGAGCGTTTGCAAAGAGGAGGAAGGAAACAATCAAAAAATCAAAAAACAAAATTATAAACACAAACCAATGAAATTGTGACAAGTAAGATGTCTCTTGATAATGCTTCGGCAGAGATATTTGAGACACGAGTTCTTTCCTGTTTACACAATAAACTTTTTTTTTTAATTCTGTTTTAAATCTAGAGACACTCCAAAAGATGTGCAATGGAAGTGCCCTAAGAAACATTGCTTTCACGAATTATTGTTATATAGGACCAGTGGGCACTCGCACAAAAATGGAAGGACCAGTGGGCATTTGTACAAAAATAGAAGAACTAGTGGGCCAAAGTCTTGTCTTTTAATTTACCGACCGACTAGTCGACTACTGTACACTCGACTTCTAGGCAATCATAATATTTTTCTTGACCGCATATCAGCTTTGGGTTAGATTGCCTGCTACCTGCAGTCCGCGGGTACTGGAAGTCATTGCACGTGAATGATTTGTCGGTAATCTTTACGTGTGAGAATTGTATGGCCTCGCCCTCATTGAGGAGCTTAGTCCTGGGCAAATAATCCGAAACCGAACAAACCAAACCAAACCGATCCAAAAAAACTGATTTGGATCGGTTTCGGTTTCTCTGTAAAAACCGATCGATTTTTACATTAATTGTGATTCGGTTTTCAGTTTTAAACCAATCCGATCGGTTATCCACTAAACCGAATACTCAATTAATTTTCTATATATTTGGGTTTAGATTGATATTATTTTTGGGCCAATTTCTGGACCGGAGCCCATTAGCTAAAAAATTTTAAACTATAATCGCTGGTAGGAGGATTCAAACCTGAGACACTAAGGTTAAGGGTTACACGTTGAAGCTATCTGAGCTATCACAACTTTGTGACTATAATTTCCGAGTAATAAATATAAAGGTTCGGATTAAGTTCTGATTTAAAAAAAAAATTGAAAACCGATCCGAATCCGAATTAATCCAAACCGATCTGATCCGAAAAACATTCGGATTCTAAACGGATTCTATACACCCCAATCCAAAAAATCTAAAATCTAAAAAATTTGATCCGATCCGAACCGAAAATCCGAACGCCCAAGGGCTAGAGGAGCCCCTTAAACCCTAGCGAAACTGTTTTCATTGTCACTCACCCACATACATATCTACCTTTTAAATAAAACATTCTTAGGCACACGAAAAAAAAGAAAATGGCATTTTAGGTAAACGGAGAGTAGAAAATTGTATTATTATTGTTGTTGTATTATTGAATGGAATTATACACCTTATATATAAGCATAAATCATAATTAAAGGGGATTATGTCTATTAGAACAATATATCATGGATGACAATGATCGTGTAGAAGCATATGGCCTAATGAAGTCGAGATCGACTTAACCACATATCCACTTGAGAGATGGGCGGTAAACAACAGGTTGCATAGAGAAAAGCATTTTTGTTTGTAGTGTATTGAGACGGAGAGAAGGAGATGTTGGTATGTTTGTTGGAACTTGAATTTTGGTGATGGCAATGGACTTCATTGGTGGTAATTATATTTTCTTTTTTCTCTTGTTTATTTGTATTTATTAATCTATTATTATTATTATTTGTTAATGTGGAAAAGAGAATCCAAAAAAGGAAATTTATAAGAAAATGAGTTTTTGTCCTCTAGAAACGGCCAAGAGAAGATTATGATTCTCTAGAAGTCGAGTGTGCTGTAGTCGGTCGAAAAGTAAAAGCCAAGACTTGTGGCCCTATATGGCAATAATTCGTGAAAGCATTGGTTCTTAGCGTACGTGAGATAGCGTTTAACTCGTTAATGATTTTGTAAACATCTTCAGAGGATCCAAAGACAAAAAAGAAGAAAAATTTCAAATTTCCTCTATATGAACTAATTAAAAACGATATTTTTATACGGATATATATAGGATTTTGGTAAAATATTTGAATTACTTACTTTCATAAATAAAAATGGTATTGCGATAAGAATTACTGCTAAAAATAAGAAAATATATTATAAGACACTGTAATATAATGCACACGTTGATTTGCTCAGAGGTTTAAGAAACCATGCATTTGCTAATCGTTTAGATCTTTATAAGTTGGCCATGGCCAATATGTAATTTGGGCTTCATATTGGCGCTGAGCCTATTTTCCTTTTAGGACCGGTTCTGAAAACATATTCTATATAAACTACGTTAGTTCAATCAAAATTTGAATTTGTAACGACATTAGGTTTCTTGGTTTTTAAATTAAATCATAGCCTTCTCTCCGATTCTAATTGTAGTATCCTTTGTCGTCTGTTGCCCTAAAAGAACCTAATTGACTACCATTTGCAAATTTGATTTCGACTACCATCCACATGCTCCGTGTGGGTTGTTCGCTAGAAACGACATCTCTCATGCCGTTTTTTGGTTTCTTTTTTTGTGCGGGAAAGAAAGGATAAAAATGGATATGTATGTCGTCGCTTAATGAACACAAATTAAAGGACTCCACAATGAGATGGCGAGACCATATGATTCTCGCATGCGAAAATTTCCCATAAAATTAGTAAGCTAAATGTCAGATTTGTGGCGCCCGCTCTATAAGTCAAATGTTTAGAGTCTGATTATACAGATTACAGAGGTCCGTGAAAAAAAAAATATTCTGACATCTATGAAAACTCCACAGCGTCGTCTCTACGAATGTTAGATTTCGACATATGCCATATAAGCAAACAAGCAAACCTTTCTATAAATAGAAAAACAAATTAGTGTTCATGATTATGTAGAGCACGTACCATTTTTCAAAACATAAACCTTTATGTAATCATCTTTATGTTTAAGTTTATTTATGTTGTCTCTATTGTCTTTTGCTGCCTAAGAGAATCTTGGTAATAACCTTCTGAAAATTTAAGTCGGAAGAGCCACGCATATGCTCTGTCGCTTCCTCTGCCAAACGCTGCCACCTTTTTGCTTTCTCTCTCATTTTCTTTCCTTTCTCTCCGTCCATTAGCTCTGTAACCAGTGCCTCAACCTCCTCCCTACTCACGTCTCCACCGATCTCCATCCTCACCTCCCATTCGTGACAACAATATTTACAATTTGTTTGCTGCTCTGCAAAGAACGGCCAACACTGTAATGATCCTCACTAAGAGTAAAAATCCAAATTATAATTATGGAGAAAAAGACCCGGAAAAGACTTAGCAAGAAGAAGAAGAGGTCGGAGGTCAAGAGGCTAAGTTCAATAAGAAGTCGAAAAAGAAGAATGGCCAAGTCAAAAACCACAAAAAGACCAAGGTACGGTCAGGACGGACGTACACGAGCAGGGACGGTACGGACGGACGTACATGGTCGGAGATGGTATGGACGGACGTACAAGGTCGGGCACGGTACGGACACATCGTACGTACGCGGACAGAGATGGTATGCACAGGTCGGACGTGCGCGGGAGGAGACGGTACGCACAGGTCAGACATACACGGACAAAGACGGCACAGACCGAGTAAAGACGGAAAGGACGGACGTATGCGGAATGGAGACAGTACGGACCGGGAAAGACGAACGCATGCCGAGTGAAGACGGTAAAGGACGAGTATAGCCGGTAAAGACCGATTGTTCGCGGTACTGACGGAGAAGTTGCGGTACTGACGAAGGAGTTGTGGTACTGCCGAGAAACTACGGACGAGACCGAGAATTTGCGGATGTAGCGGATGATCGACGGACGCAGTGCCAAGAGCCGACGGCGTTCCAGATTTTGCGGAGCGTTTGTCCGCCTGCACAAAAAGAGAATTTTTCTCTTTTCTCTTGAATTAACCAATGAAATTTCATGCAGCTATGAGGAGTAATCATTAGGTTGTTGAAAAACAAAAAGGAGAGACATAATCATTGTGTCTTTAAGGAGATGGCCAATGAGAATTCATGTACCAAAAAGTGGAAGACAAAGGAAGATTCTCGACATGCATTGGCGAGTTGCGCCGCCCAAAAACCTCTATAAACTGGAGCTCTCCCTTCTCACTTTGCTCATTCTCAACTCAAAGAAGAAAAGGTTAAAAATTCTCTCTAAGTGTTTGCTCTCTCAAAGACGGAGAGGGAGACCGAAGTTGGACGCTGTCGAAGACGTTGTTCGGGTCAAGGAGAGACGCTGTTGGACGCAGTTCAGAGACGCTGTTGGACGCAGTTCGTGGACGTTGTTGGACGCAGTTTGACGCAAAGAGGAAGTTGTCTCATCCGCGGTGTCGTGAAGTCTGATCATCAATCTGCTGAATCACTGTGAGTCCTGTGGTGAGTTTTGTGGTAGTATTTCGTGGGGTGCTGCATGGTTCCTATGGACCATGTACGTACCCATTGTGTATTGCATTTAGACTAGGATCATGGTAGGATCAGTTAAATGTTACATGCATTAAATTGGTAGGATTCATGCTAGAATTCATGTTTAAATCACATAGAATTATGCTAGGAATCACCATGCATGTTGAGAATTGATGAGAATTGAACTGCATATTTTCATGATGAACTTGATGCATTTTTAGCAATTTGGCTTGCTTAAAATTGGACCATGGACTTGCATGCATAATTAAATTGTTGTATTTTTACTTGCAATATTTCTTGCTTAAAAATCAGATTAAAATGGGTGCATGCATGTAGAACAATCTAGGTTGCTTGAATTATTATTCTTGTTTCATGTTGATTTCTTGCTTGTTATGCTTGATTTCTTGCTTGTTATGCTTGATTTATGTTGCTTGTTTTTAGTACTAAATTCTTTGCGTTTTTTACTCTTAGAATTGTAGTACTTATTTTAGCTAGTCTCTTGAATTATATTTGTTATTTTTCTCGAGTCGTAGATAGGATAGAGTAGTCGATCTTCTGTTCCCTATGTTGAAAAATTGTCTCGTGGGAAGTTCTCAACGACCACTTACACAGGACAACGTCGGCGTCTAGCTAGCTACTAGAGCGACAACTACTTGATCTCGTAGCATTGGATGGTTCATGCGGGTTACCTTTGTGGTTTCCGCATGGACAGAGGTAAGGAACGGAACAGATTATCGAGAGCCCATAGGTGAAGAGTCTAGGGTAGTCGAGTAATCCTTGATTATTCTAGTCGTCTTGTGTTGTTTAGGTGAAAGAGTCTAGAGTATTCAAGTTACCCTTGTTGTATTCTAGTCATCTTGTTCATTGCGTAGGAGTAAAGAGTCTAGGTTAATTGAGTCAAGTCTTGCTTGAACTAACCCTCTTTTCTTGCTTGTTTGTTATTTGCTTCCACTATCGTTTCTGTTGCGTAGCTTTGATTGCTTGTCGTGCTTGTTTCCTTCCTTGTTGGGATAGTCGGGGTGGGGAAAATTAGAAGCATGTTTAGGAAAGGGGTACCTAGGCTCACTGAGTAATCTAAGATTACTCATGATAATTATTTGTCTTGTAGGAAGTCTAGGAAGAGTCTAGAGCTAGAGCGAACTTAAGGTACCGGATAGGGATTGTTTTCTGTGTTTTTGTAAAATCCTATATTTTCCTAAAATGTATTCTATGGAAGTATCCAAATATTATGTATATTGCTTTGATAACTTATTTTTCAATGTAATATTTTATTAAAGTAATATATTCGGTTTTAAGGAAATATGGCAAGTTGCATTTAATACATTAGACTTGTCCGGGCCAACACAACGCGCCAAGATCGCGAGGGTTACAAAGCTTAAGCGAACCTCGACCATGGGCGGAGTCGTGTCCAGGAGAACTGCTTTAAAGGACGTAGAGATTATCGACAATGAGATGGCGAGACAATGATTCTCGCACGTAGATACTGTCGACAAATATATACCACGTGCGAATATTTCCAATACCCATGGGTATGAGTAATCTTGCCAACAGAAGATAAATGGTTATCACGTCAGTATTGAAAAAGACAGACTAGTAGTCACATAAGGTAATAACTCGTGAAAGCAATGTTTCTTACTCTCAAGGATCAGAGAGTTTTAGTAGTTACAAATATTTGAATATTAGCTTTCTTCTTCCAGAATTTTACAATACGACTCCACACTTATTTATAGATTTTTTTCTCTGTTAATAGGAAGATTTTTGATGAAACTAATCTTTTACTAAATCGTTTATTCTATAAAGCACAAGTCACATGTTCAATAAGAAAAAAACCTGAATTTTCTTGAGTAACTGTCCTCCCACTCCTCCACGATCTCTGCAATTTCAAAATAAAACCACTGTAAAATGATAAAAAAAAAACTTAACAATCATCCAGACCATTCTATTTTTTTACCAACCATCGACACCATCTTTGTTTCTTTTTTTCTGCAAAACAAAAAGCCCTCAATGATTTTCACAATAGATCTTTACTCAACCCTTTAAATTCATCCAATAAGATGATATCATAGATGCTTGCTTTCCTCATATCGGGTAGAGAAAAAGACGGAGGCGTAAGGAATCTGAAGCAATTGACAAGAGCTCAAACTTTGTTACGGGAACAAACTCACGCAAACTTCGTCAACAAAAAAAAAACAATTACATCAGCTGAATTTATGGTTTTTCTAGCAGGTGCGTCAACTAAACATGATGTTTTTTTTTTTCATGTACCGGAACAAGAACTGCTGAGTTTGGTAATGTAATTAATTCTGTGTTATTTAAATGCCTACTAGAATTATCCGATCATGATAAACATAAATTTGACTGTAATTTGCATTACAGTATTTTCATTTTGTAATATGCGTAGCGATTTTTTTTTTTTTACTTTGCTATACTATTTGTGTATGTACGTTGATCTCTTGAAGGTGGAAAATTAACTGCTACATACATGCAAAGCACAATGGTGTAGATGGAAAAGTGATGAGAGGTTTAGGAGATGCACATGATTCTTATGTCTAAGCTTTTTCCCGTACAAGGTACGGGTCTAATACTAGTTGTTATATATTCCATAAATTTAATTATATTCCTTTATTTCTTCAAACAAATTAAATGTATTACACACGATGAAAACAAGAAAAAACAATTCGACTTAATCTTACATATTATCTTATGTTTTTGTATTAACTTTGACCAGTATTAGGATTCTTTCCTAAGAGAACCTTGCTAACAATTGTCTCAAGATTTACCACCGACGAACCACACGGATGCTCCGTCGCTTCCTCCGCCTAGCACAGCCACTCCTCCGCCTTTTCTCTCATTTTCTTTCCTTTCTCACCATCCATGAGCTCTCTAACCACCGCCTCAACCTCTTCCCTCTTCACATCTCCACCAATCTCAATTCCAACCTCCCATTCGTCACAAGAAAACTTACAATTTGTTTGTTGCTCTGCAAAAAATGGCCAACATACCATAGGAACTCCGCAAGAAAGACTTTCTAACGTCGAGTTCCACCCACAATGCGTCAAGTACCCTCCAATTCCGGGTGAGAAAGAACATTCTCCTGCGGACACCAACTAGTCAGCATCCTTCGATCCTCTGTCTCCACTAAAAACTCTGTCGGAATCACTGCCTCCTCTCCGGCGACTAAGTCCGGCCGCATTACCCATAGAAACTCCTTCCCCGTTGCCGCCAAACCCCAAGCAAACTCCTCGAGCTGTGTCACGGTCATTTTGGTTATGCTTCCAAAGTTAACATAAACAACGCTGTTTCGAGACTTAGTATCAAGCCAATTCAAACACTCAGCCTCCTCTTTCCACAGATTTGATCCTATCCTTCCAATTTCACTATCTTCTTCAATCTCCCGGTTTACTAAGAGATGAAGCGGTCCGATTGGATAAACCGGTGGTAAAATAGATTGCATAGACTTAATTATGTCATGCTCCAGGTCATCGAACGTGTTGAGAATGACAGCAGAGGCGCGTTTAGTTCGACAAGTCTCACGGACAATGAAGTTGAGCATTATGTCGTTGGGATTAGTGGTACGGATGAAACTAGGAATATCTTTCAGTTTTAGATTCTTCATTGAAGGTATCCAATCTATAACTGTATCCAAGTGTTCCTTCGTCAACCAACTCTCATCTACAAAATCCATCACTCGTTGTTTTACTATTTTATCCCACAATATTTAGTTATAATTTAAAATTAAAAAAAAAAAAAAAAAAAAAAACTTGAACAAACGGAGCATAATTAATTTGATGCATTTTATGGTGATCGTATGGTTCCAGAGCTAGCTGGCAAACAAGGTAGTCTAGAGAGTGAAGGGTTCGTGTATCATCCGTATTTTTTAGGCCAACCTAACTTTCTAGGCCTAATAGCAAACTGTGGCATAGAGTGTGCAGTTGGCCTAATTGCCGAACGACCTCTTAAATGATAAATCCATCGAGATCGTGGTGTTAGGGTTTTTACGTTAAATTTAAGTATTATAACGTGATTTAAATCACTAATATTTGCAATTTAAATCAATAATATTTGCAAGAAAACGTACCTTTCACTGGGCATAAACCCTTCTCAATGAAGAGAAAAAAGTGTAGATAAGCCATGAAGCCACAACCACTAGTGGTCCAAAAAAGAACCAAGGGGACACCAAACTCCTCCGCAACGTCAAGAGTAAAGCCCATCGCACCATCTGATACAATACAGCTCACCGGAGGAACATCCTCTCTCGTGTTAATCCTCCGGATAAGCTCCTTGAATGGAGCGAGACAGTTCTTCATGGTGGACTCGCAAAGGGCAGGGATGTCCTGCGTAGCATCCACATCAGTCTCAGGTAGACCGTCAGGTATGGCCTCGAACCGGAAAGAAGGAACCCTGCCGAGTGCGTTGGGCCCACGGGACCGGAGGAGACGGTTGTGATTGTAAACGGTGTTGACGAAGGTGACGTGGAAGCCTCTGTGGTGGAGGAGTTTAGCCACTTTCAGCATCGGGTTGATGTGGCCTTGAGCCGGGAAAGGCACACAGACTACATGTGGTTTTTCTGCCTCACAAACAACACGAGGTCCCATTTTGTATCTCTCTTTTGCCAAAAGACAAAAATGTGAATTTGTGATCTACCTGGGTTATGCTTGACTCTACGCTTAAGCTTTGAGGTACGCACCCATTTATAGGAAAACGGTGAGCCCATATATTTATCGCACGTGGCTACTGTTTGGAAAATTAACGTTATCTGCCTTGTGCCATCTCGAGGCCCGAAATCTGTCTTTAGAGCATCATCATTATTGGTGATATAATATGTGTCTCTTAAATATTTTTTATAATTAACTTTATAACTATTTTAATACAAATGTCTAAAATAAGAGATATTATCTAACATATAAATGTCTAAAATATTAATTTATTGTATATATATTTTTAAAGACACATATTCCTTCCTAAAATCATTCTCATCTCATAAACCCACTTAAGTGTCTTAAACATTAAATAATATTAAGTAGGGTTATTGGTTTGAGATTTGAATAGAGTTTTAAAAACTTTAAATATTATATAAAATTTGGTGTTATCAAATCAAGATTTTGTTAAAATATGCTAACGTTTAGTGTTATTAATTTGTAATTCGTAAAAATTCATTTAAAATCTTAACAAATTTAAGTTATTGGGTTCAGACTTTTACAAAGTCATTAAAAGTTTTGTGTTATTCAATTAAAACAAAAGAGTCTAGGATTGTTAATGAATTCAATTATTATGTTGTTGGTTGATGTGTCTGTATTTTATAGGATTTTACCCATAGTTTTGGTATTTGTTTTGAGTCTTTTATTGAGTCCAAGTGTGCTTTTAGAGTCTTTTTAGTCTTTTGTGAGTCTGTACAGGTTCTAGGCTACTTTGGAAGGAAACTGAGTGTTTTGGGGATGAAGACAAGCATCTGGAGCCATTTTGGTGAAGACTGATCGGACTAGCAAGCAGATGGAGCGAACACAGAAAAAGCATCCTGGATCGGCTGATCCACATTCGGATCGACCGATCCTGGGCCCGACGCAACTTTTCCTTTTTTGTTTTAAACCGACTTTTAGGGTTTTATTTTGATATTTAAGTTAGAGGCACGGCCTCCAGAGACATAAGCTTTATTTTCTGAGACTAATTTGTATTGAGAGCAAAAGGGAGAAGATCTCTAATCCTTCTTGACACTTTGGAGAAGATTTCTAAACCCTAATTTCTATCCTTTTGCAATTCAATTATGTTTTCTTCATCTTTGATTTGCTGTTTAAGCTTCTCCATGTCTGAGTAGTTTCACTGGTCGGTTTAGGGTTTCAGAAGGGTTTCCATGATTAATTGATGCCAGATTTGTTAGATTAGGGATTGATCTTATTGTTCTTCATCTATAGTTGTTCTTAATGCTTAAGCTAGATTGATCACCTAGATTAAGATCTTAGGTTTAATTCATCGGGGCACCAAAAGTGTTGTTGAGTTGCTGGAAAAGAACATAGGTGAGCAAGGTGATCCTTAGCCAACGACAGTTGAAGTTGAGGCACCTTGTGAACATAATCAAACTTGAACTTATTGCTTGCTAGGATTGTTTAGATTCAAACGACGGTTTAGGATTCATTCAATTCCTTGCATAGAAAACTAATGCTGCGACAGTAGGTTAGTTTTATATTTGAGATTTGAGTTCAAGAGCGGTTCCTAAAGCTATCCCAATCCATCACCCAATTTCGTGATCATAACCCTTGATTGATTCCCTGCGCCCAATACTTTCTCTTAAATTTACAAACTCTTATTTATTTTCTGTTTTAATTCTGTTACTTGCAAAACAAACTTCCTCTTTGCTTTAGCTATACTCGGTCTATATAATTTCATAGTGTATCGTTTGGTCTCTGTGGATTCGACCCTGAAGTGCTACGACGACACCACTAGATCGTGGTTGAGTGTGCTTTGGGTTATTGATTTAACTCTAGATCAATTTGGCGCCGTTGCCGGGGACCATAACGTTGCCTTTGAAATTTTAGATTCACGTTTAGTCTAAGGTTTATTTTACTTTTTTTTACTGACTTGTTCTTGCGTTCTTCCTCTTTCGTTTCAGGTGCATGCAAACAAGAAGCCACAAGCCTACTGATTTGCGTAACCTGCGAAACAAGGAGTTAGCACAACTTGAACGAGAAAACCGGAGAGCAAGAACCCAGGCTTACCCTATGGCCGAAGGAGGAGATACAGGGGCTAATCCGCCCAACCCTCAGCTGGGTGTCGTCCAACAACAGCAGAGGCAGAACCAGCAAGAGCAAGCTGAACTGAATCCACCTGCAAGGCAAGCCACCTTGAGGGATGAAGATGCTCACAACAGGCTATTTGCGAATCGTTCTGCGATTCAACCTCCTGCTCCTGCGAGACAAGACTATGAGATTAAGCACAGTCTCATCAATTTGGTTCAGAACCGTGTGTTTAATGGATTAGCATCAGAGAGCCCTTTGGACCATATTGAAGCTTTTGAGAGATTGGCTAGTACAACAAGGTCTAATGGAGTTCCATATGATTACCTCATGTTGACTTTGTTCCAATTCTCTTTAGGAGATAAGGCTTTGAGATGGCTAAATCTCTTGGACCGAGGATCACTTACCACTTGGGAGCAGTGTAGAGCAGCGTTTTTAAACCACTTCTACACTAAGTCACGATCCGCTATGTTAAGGAGCAAGATCACTACCTTCTCACAAGGTGGTACAGAGTCTTTTTGTGAAGCGTGGGAGAGATTCAAGGAGTATATGAGGGACTGTCCTCATCATGGCTTTTCACAAGAGAATCTTATGAACATCTTCTATGGAGGAATTGACCAGAAGTACCAGATGGCACTCGATACTGCCAGCAGAGGAGATTTTTCTACTAACACTGCCGCTGAAGCAAACCTCTTGATCACAAACCTTGCAGCGAGTAACAGCAATCATAGCCATGAGTATGATCGTTCTGTGCGTGTTGTTAGCTCCGTGAATACAGATGTTATTAAGAGTCTCACTGCCAAGGTAGACCTTCTTTTGAAGAGAGATCAGCAAGCTGTCAACATGTGCGACGGGCAGACGGGTGCGTATCAGCAAGTTGGAGTGAATTCAGATTTTGAGGGAACAGAGGAGTTGAACTATGTAGGAGGACAAGGGAACTATCAGAATCATGGGTTTAATCAGAATTATAGAAATCATCCTAATCTCTCCTACAGAAGCACCAACGTTGAGAATCCTCAAGATCAAGTGTATCCTCCACATAATCAACAAGGTAACTTCCCACAAGGATTTCAGAACAGAGGTGTTGGATTTAATAGCTCAAATACCCAAGGATACCACGCTCCATCTGCAGCTCCACAAGATAACAAACTCGAATTGATGATGCAAGCACTGTTGGAGGGCCATAAGAAAAGTTCTGCTGAGATTAATGTCAAGATTGATAGCATGTACAATGATTTGACTGGGAAATTTGAGAGGTTGAGTTCACGTGTTGATTCCATTGATAAGAGAGTCTCTGCTATTTCTTCTAGCTCTAAGAACAAAGAGTCATGCAATGCTATAACACTCCATGGTGGGATCAACTCATTTTTGGCTTCCGCAGAGACGGGATCGATCAATCCTGAGACTAGACCAGCCGGTCCCATCCATTCTGATAATTCGAGTTTGATCCCCAGAGAAGTTGGATCGACCGATCCCCCTTATAGATCGATTGATCCCGTCATTGACGAAGAACTTGTCTCGGAAAGTCTCAGATCGACCGATCTACGTACAGAACGGTCAGTCCCTGTTTTAGGTATGGAAAATTCCAGCTCGTTTGTCTCTGATACAGATGCTAAGGAATCACTTCTTGTGGAACCAAAGCCCTATAGGCCACAAATTCCTTTTCCAAGAAGACATGTGAAGAAACCTCTGGATGAAAAGAAGTATGATCGGTACAAAGAAGTTATGAGTGAGTTCACAGCTGACATTTCCTTTACAGAGGCAGTAAAGCATATCTCTTTGTTTAAGAAGGTTTACAATGATGTTGTGGTTGAAGAAAAAGATTTGGTGGAGGTTAAGGCGTTTTTGGCTCTAGAGAAGAAGAACATTCATGCTCCAGCTTTGAAAAGACTACCCAAATTAGAAGATCCAGGAAAATTTGTTGTTCCATGCTCCATCTTAGGAGTGAACTTTGAGGATTCCCTTTGTGACACTGGATCCAGTGTGAACGTAATGTCTAAGGCTGTTGCAGAGAGGTTGGGGATTGATGATATGAAGGCTTCTAAGGTTTCTCTAAAGTTTGCAAATGCTGTCACCACGACTCCACAAGGCTTCATTAACAATTTAGATGTTCGAGTTGGGAATTGCTTGGTTGCTACAGATTTTCATGTTGTGGAAATGAGCGGGGGTTCTGTTATGCCTTTGATTCTTGGGAGACCTTTCTTAGCAACAGTGGGAGCAGTTGTTGACTTGCCTAATAAGGGGATCACTTTCTCCAACATTGATGATAAAGTCTTCTACAACGCAATCACTGCAAATAAAGCTATACGACATGGCTCTTGTCTAGTTGTAGAACATGAGAAGAAGGTGGATGTCATGACAATGGGAGAGAATGGTGATAAGAATGAGGTCAACGAAGTCCTGGATGGATACACTCATTCTTCTAAGAAGGTTAAGAAGAGAGACAAGCCAAAGATAGAGAGAGTAATACCAGATCTTCACATAACCTTGGTACCCCAGAAATATGTTAGAGACACCATTGAGTACAAGGTGAAGTGTAAAGGAAAGTCTCGGCCTTTTTCTAAGGTTACAGCCATCCTCACTCCGGAGTTTAAAGAAAAAGGCCAAGAAGCAATGGATGGTATGCTGAAAAAAATTCTGGAGCTTAAGCTGACGAATGGGAGAGCTTGTTCTGATATGAGTTCTCATCCTCCCATCACTTGACACCTGAAACCACGGTCAAGCTATAGACCTTAAACAAGCGCTTATGGGAGGCAACCCATGGGGTTTGTGCTGGCTTACCCTTTAATTTTTATTTGTCTTAGGATTTTGGTTTTGTTTTTAGGATTTATTACTGTGAAATCACGTCTGGTGTTAAGTATTTTCAGGAACAGGTTCCAAACGCAGAAGATCCGAAATTTTTTGTTCCAGGAGCTTCGGATCGATCGATCCTCCTTACAGATCGGTCGATCCCGTTGGTTTGCTGCGGGTATCTCCAAGTTCAATAATGTTTCAGATCAATCGATCCCATTCAGAGACCAATCGATCCCCACCCTTGCCAACACAACTCCGACACCAACTGCGAGATCACTGGTTTTTGTTTCTTGTCCTTACTTTTTCTTTTTCATTTTTCTTATTTTCTTTGTGGGATTTGTTCTTTTCTTGGTTTTCCTTTCACACCGGGACGGTGTGAAGTAAGTCCGGGGGAGGGATGTCTCCATGTTACTAATGTCGTTTTCTTTGGTTGTTTCCTTTTGATTTTTCGAGTCTTTGAGTCATTTTCTTATTTTTATCGAGTCTAAAAAAACAAAACGAAAAAAAATTGGGAAACTATGATCATTTCTAGGAATCTTTTGCTTTGAGCTAACACTCTTATGATTGCTTTAGTACTTTTGATTTTTGAATGAAGTTTGGAATCAACATGAGCAGTCTCAACACGCCCCAAAAGACACTCGCCAAGGAGAACACTAAGTTGAACCAGAAGTTGTCTCTAGCTTTGACATGACTTAACCGGATTTAAATTCTTACCTTGGGGCTTGGTATACATTGGACATGACTCCTCCCTTCAAGCCTCACGAGACATGCATCTCCTTGCAAAGTATGCTTCCCCTCTCTCTTCCCTTCAGTACTCAGTAAAAAAAAAAGAGAAAAAGAAGAAGAAAGAAGAAAAGGATATAGGTAATAAAAGAAGTGAACTGAGGGTTGTGCGTAAACCCGTGCATCTTTCGGTACTCATGGAAACCTGTCCACCAGAAAAGAGCAAAGGATTGATAAAAAAAATAAAATGATACCCTAGAAAATTAGGGAGAAATCAATCCTTTGGAAGTGAGAAAAGAGAGAGGAAAGGGAGCATAAGAGGAAGTCTTGGGAATTAAAAGGTTGAAGGAGTCAAAAAGTTCAATGATCGATACTCCCATGGTAAGACCGCACTCTTTTACTAATCTGATGTAGAGAGACAACGATGGGGAGACTGAAGGTTCTCTAGAGCCGTGGAGTTCAGAGTAGGGAGTGTTGATCCTAATCATGGGCAAAGTACAGAAAGTAGTTCTTGATTTGATGTGATGAAGAGTGCAAAGAAGAGGGTCCAAAGAATATGTGAGTTTCCACTTTCAAACCTTTTCTCTGTTCTTGAGTTTTTGTCTGTTCTTGCTTGAGGACAAGCAAAGATTCAAGTCCGGGGGAATTGATGTGTCTGTATTTTATAGGATTTTACCCATTGTTTTGGTATTTGTTTTGAGTCTTTTATTGAGTCCAAGTGTGCTTTTAGAGTCTTTTTAGTCTTTTGTGAGTTTGTACAGGTTCTAGGCTACTTTGGAAGGAAACTGAGTGTTTTGGGGATGAAGACGAGCATCTGGAGCCATTTTGGTGAAGACTGATCGGACTAGCAAGCAGATGGAGCGAACACAGAAAAAGCATCCTGGATCGGCTGATCCACATTCGGATCGACCGATCCCGGGCCCGACACAACTTTTCCTTTTTTGTTTTAAACCGACTTTTAGGGTTTTATTTTTATATTTAAGTTAGAGGCACGGCCTCTAGAGACATAAACTTTATTTTCTGAGACTAATTTGTATTGAGAGCAAAAGGGAGAAGATCTCTAATCCTTCTTGACACTTTGGAGAAGATTTCTAAACCCTATTTTCTATCTTTTTGCAATTCAATTATGTTTTCTTCATCTTTGATTTGCTGTTTCTGCTTCTCCATGTCTGAGTAGTTTCACTGGTCGGTTTAGGGTTTCAGAAGGGTTTCCATGATTAATTGATGCCAGATTTGTTAGATTAGGGATTGATCTTATTGTTTTTCATCTATAGTTGTTCTTAATGCCTAAGCTAGATTGGTCACCTAGATTAAGATCTTAGGTTTAATTCATCGAGGCACCAAAAGTGTTGTTGAGTTGCTGGAAAAGAACATAGGTGAGCAAGGTGATCCTTAGCCAACGACAGTTGAAGTTGAGGCACCTTGTGAACATAATCAAACTTGAACTTATTGCTTGCTAGGATTGTTTAGATTCAAACGACAGTTTAGAGATTTATCAATTCCTTGCATAGAAAACTAACGTTGCGACAGTAGGTTAGTTTTACATTCGAGATTTGAGTTCAAGAACGGTGTCTAATGCTTTCCCAATTTATCATCTGAATTCGTGATCGTAAACCCTAAAGATTCCCTACGCCCAATACCTTCGCTTGATTTACAAACTTTCATTTAATTTCTGTCTTTGATCGGTTACTTGAAAAACAATCTTTCTTATTGCTTTAGCTATACTTGATCTGTATAATTTCATAGTGCATCGCTTGGTCTCTGTGGATTCGACCCTGAAGTGCTACGACGACACCACTAGATTATGGTTGAGTGTACTTTGGGTTATTGATTTAACTCTAGATCATTGGTTCATGATTTTATATGTTTTCTTCATAAAATAAAGTCATGAAAAGTATCACAATAATACAGAGATTGTTTGAAGCATTTTACAAGATTTTAGAAAACTAATCAACAAATATATAAAATATTCTCTAGCAATCCTAAAAATCTTTCACTTATTCACTTTTGATGATTTGTTGAAATCTTTAAAATTCTTTATAAATTAAAATTAAAAGCACTCACTCATTTTAAGTATGTAGAGTGTTTTTATAGAGACACCTACTAAACTTTATTTATTTTTTATTTTTTTGGTTTATATTTTAAAACATCCAAAAAAACTAATGAAAGTGCTCTAAACTCAGTAATGGAGGTGATCTTAGGTCATTCGGACGGAAAAAAATGTTAGAGTTTCTATAAAAAAAATAATACTTTAATTGGGCAATTATATTTTCAGTTTTTTTAATAAAGCTGGCCACTAATAAAAGTCCATGTATAAACAGTAGAAGGAACAATTCTTAAATAAGGATTTTTAGAACCATTTATTTTTTCTTTCCTACCTTTTAATATATATATTTTTTTATTTGTAAATACCGTAGTTAAGAAACTAGCGTTTGGGCATGTTCTTATATTTATGATTCGTCGCTTTATACAAAATCGACAAGTTCATAATCCTATGATTATTAAAATAAAAGAATCTTAAAGAAAATAAAATATATATCGACTGCTGCAAAGTAGATAACTAGATATCTACGGTTTAGTTTATAAACAAAATCTATTTATTCAATCAGAACATCAATTTTGGTGGGATCATACATATTAGTCCATGAAGCTTTTGTTTTGATGCTAAACAAGCTTTTGAATTTAACACTAAAAATAACTCGTACACAAACTTTTGAATTCAAGACACCACCCTCGTTTAATAGAAAAGAATTTGTTTTTTCTTTTTTCTTTTTTTTTTTTCGTTTAAGGGTTTTCGTAAATATATATGGAACAAATTTATCAGCAAAATTATATATATGCTTTGAAACCGAACGTTAGGTTTTCAATTATGAGTTCATATATATATATAGATATATATATATATATTTGTGATAACAAGGCATGTGATAAGGCAAGGCAGACCAATGTTAGTTATTTATCAATCCAATGTACTAGCATACGATATACTCCACCGTTTCAATTTTTTTTCTTTTTTTTTTAACATCTAAGCAATTTTTATTAATATGGATCATAGTATACATAATCATCAATGTGATTACAAATACAATCAATGATTTGTGTAACAAAAAAATTATAAAGCAAATTACTGGTTACACATTCAAAAATCATAAACATTGATCCATCTGTTACTCCACCATTTAAATTTATACCATGAATCAACTAAAACACATAATTTAATATATAAAATATAAGAAAAAAGAAAAAAAAACTAGTTTGACAAAAAAAAACACAAAAAACTATAAAATAAAGTGAAACATAAAGAAGAAATTCCATAACATCTTATAAAATAAAACACATGACAGAAACAAGAAAAAACACTTACTTGGTGATCATTACAAACAGTTTAATCCTGTGATTTTTTACCCAAAAGAAACTTGCTGACAACCATCTCAAAGTTCACAATTGAGGAGCCAACTTTATGTTCTGTCGCTTCCTCTGCCAAGCGCCGCCACTCTACCGCCTTCTCTCTCATCTTCTTTCCCTTTTCTCCATCCATGACCTCTCTAACCACCGCCTCAACCTCATCTCTCTTCACATCTCCACCTGTCTCGATCCCAACCTCCCACTCGTCACAACAAAACTTACAATTCATTTGCTGGTCTGCGAAAAATGGCCAACACACCATAGGAACTCCACATGAAAGACTTTCCAATATCGAGTTCCATCCGCAATGCGTCAAGAACCCTCCAACCGCTGGATGGGAAAGAACTTTCTCCTGAGGACACCAACCCGCTAACAATCTCCGGTTTACAGTCTCAGTTAAAAACTCTGGTGGAACCATCGCCTCCTCTCCGGCTACTAAATCCGGCCGGATCACCCATAAAAACTCTTTCTCACTTCCTGCCAAACCCCAAGCAACCTCCACAAGCTGCTCCGCACTCAAAACCGTTATGCTCCCAAAGTTAATATAAATGACACTGTTTTGAGGCTTAGTATCAAGCCATCCCAAACACTCCATCTCCTCTTTCCATAAACTTGAATTCATCATTCCAGCCTCACTACCTTCCTCAATCTTCCGGTTTGCTAAGAGGTGAAGCGGTCCAACTGCATAAACCGGAGGTAAAATAGATTGCATAGCCTGGATAACGCCATGCTCAAGGTCATCAAATGTGTTCAGAATGATAGCAGAAGCACGTTTGGATCGCTCGGTCTCGCGGCAGGCGAATTTGAGCATAAAATCATCAGGATCTGTGGTACGTACGAAGCTAGGAATATCCTTTAGTTTTAGATTCGTCATAGTCGGTATAAAATCTATAACCATGTCTAAATGCTCCTTCGTTAGGTAACTCTCATCTGCCAAATCAATCACCATTATTTGTTTGTTAACAAAGATTAGTTTCCCGATACTAATTAAGAAAAATAAATTAATCATATTACACAAAATTTAATGTTGGCCACAGCATTCATAGTCTACTTTCAGAGCCAGAAAGAGTTATGAGTATGACCGATCCGAAAGACAGAGTGGCATGGTCCCTGGACAATGATATTATTGGCCTAACAGTTCTCGCGTTGATTTTAAGGGCCAGAAGGAGTTNTTTTTTTTTTTTTTTTTTTTTTTTTCAGTTTCATGTTTGGATATATATTACTCAAATTTATGTATTTACAGTATTTTGTCGACGAGTTTGCTCTCTTTACTCAAAATATATTACTTATGTCTTTGTTGCGTGGTCAAATTTCCATGTTTTTAAAGATCATCAAAAAATTTGGAGCCTCCAACCAAACGAAAAAATCTTTACACAAACGAACAACCTCTCAATAATCAATGTAAGAAAACGTACCTTTTAGCGGAGTTATACCCTTCTCGATGAAGAGATAAAAGTGTAAATAAGTCAAGAACGCACAACCACTGGTTGTCCAAAAAAGAACCTCCGGGACTCCAAGCTCCTCCGCAGCATCAAGCGTAAAGCTCATAACACCGTCGGATACAATACAGCTCACGGGGGGAACATCATCTCTAGCATTGATCCGTTGGAGAAGCTCCTGGAACGGAACGAGACAGTTCTTCATGGTGGACTCGCAAAGGGCTGTTATGTCCTGCGTGGTGTCCATGTCGGTCTCCGGTAGACCGTCAGGAATGGACTCAAACCGAAACGAATGAAGCCCGTCTAGGGAAATAGACCCATGAGAACGGAGGAAACGGTTGTGGTTGTAGACGGTGTTGACGAAGGTGACGTGGAAGCCTCTAGCGTGGAGGAGTTTAGCCACTTTCATCATAGGGTTGATGTGGCCTTGAGACGGATAGGGAACGCAAACTACGTGTGGTTTTTGTGCGTTAAGAGCGACATGAGACCCCATTTTCATCTCTCTTCCGGGAAGACAATTGTGAGTCTCTTCTTTTTTGTAATAAACAAATGTGAGTTTTGGTTTGTCTTTAACATACCCCATTTTATAGGGAACATATGAAGAAAAGAGATGTCAGACTAATAATTTCTTGCCCACAAATTACGTCACGTATGAATAGTATCCAAACCTGCCATGAGCCCCTTTCGAGGCTGGTATAAGTATTTGTCGATTTATGTGTATTCGTAATAATCGTATTAAAGACAATGTTCATCTACAAGCTGAGCGTAAGCCAACCTGTTACGAATGGACCTAAACCTAATTATATAGGGATTAGTGCAACAAAATAGGTTTCCGTGGCACCAGATGAGGTTCCAAGTTTGCCTTCCAAGGCACATGTGCCTATCTTTTTAGCTTGCGAGGTTGTGCCGAATCATTAATTTGAATTTACTATACTCTCTGCTTAATTTACTGTTTTCAACGTTTCGCCTTAACTGAATTTACTACTCTCTCCATATTATATTGGTCCATAGTTAATAAGGAGGTAATTATGTCAAATAAAGCAATAAGTTCACGATTGACGAGAGAGTGGACTGCTTGCCTTCGTTTTCAATTAGACTAGATTTTACTGCGGAAATATGTATTTTTGTATATTTTATATAACTTACTAAAAAAATATTATGTTGGATCAAATACATGTTTTAAACCTTTTTACAATAATATTGAGATATTTGTAATTTTATTTTCTTTATCTATTTAAAAATTATTATTTTCATTTGAAATTTAATTAATCAAAATTATTTTATTTTGGAATTTAATCAATCAAAATTAGTTATTGTGAAAGTAAACATCTGTTAATATTATAATACTTTGTAGTTAGTAAAAAATTATTAAAATTTTATTCACCAATTTGAAATTAGCTAGTTTTGTCTGTGAGTATGATGGAGCAGGTTAGTGTTGGTTTTTAACTTCTTTCATATAAAATTAAGTTTTAAAATATTTTGATTGTGTTTTTAGACCAACCCGCAAAAATATATAAATGTACTAATATTAACCTAATTCTCATCACATACTTATGATTATTTTTAGTCTACGTTTGGACCCGTTGATAAAAAAAAAGAGCTATTAAAAAAAAGAGTTAGTTTTGTATATGAGTATGATGGAGCGGGTTAGTGTTAGTTTTTAACTCCTATCATATAAAATTAAGTTTTAAAATATTTTGTTTGTGTTATTAAACCAACCCGCAAAAATATATAAGTGTACTGATATTAACCTAATTCCCATCACTTTCTTATGATTATTTTTAGTTTAGGTTTGGACCCGTGGATAAATAAAATTTTCCATAAATTATTGTTGTTTTTTTAGTATTGCAAAAAAGTGTTTACAATCATCAGTTTTTCAACTTATTTATTTATTATTATTCTTTATTATTAAATCGACAAGTTTTAATCCATAGCTAATCTCTAATACGCGGAGTAACGCGATTTAATGAAGTCGAACTTTGATGAAATCGGTCACAAAGGTAGTACTGTAACCACTTAACTAAAACCATTTTTTAATATTTTATTTTTTATTTTCAAAAATATAAAATAATATTTGTAAAATCAAAAATAATATATTTAATCTATCGTTATCACTATCAAATTTATGAAGTAATAATAAATAGTATATCAAAATGAAGCATTTATAATGAAAATTTTATATATTAAAAGTTTCGAAAATCTAATATAAGTGATTATAAAACAGTGAGAAAGTATGTATAAGGATTATATTACTTATTATTCTAAAGTGTTCATAAGATTAATCTGTATTTTCTGTATATAAAGGGTAAAAGTGCAAATTAGTAAGTATGAGAATATTTTGCAGAAAATATTTAATCATCTTTCCATTTACAAAAAAAAAAATTCATAACAGAATAAAACTATAAAAGATAAAATCTCACGCCTAAATACGTTGTGTGACAAATAAGTAAATAGAGATGTAAGTTTCTTGACAAACTCAATTTGGATACAAATTGTAGCCAAGTTGATGGTTACAATTGGATACAATTTCTAACCAAGTTGGAATAGCTCTTGGTTGACTTCAACATTTGGATACAATTTCTAACCAAGTTGGAATAGCTCTTGGTTGGTATCAGATCTCACACAACATAAATTCTACGAGAGGTGCACCATTTTAATGATTCTAAGGAGATATAAATATTTGGCTTATCAATAGGTTAAATGGTTAAAAATCGATGATAAAAAGAATCAAATGGTAAAGTCTTAGCATTAATTGATTAATTTCATAAAAATATTCAGAATCAAATATTAAAATTAATAGCTAATATAAATGGCCTTTTGTTTGGGTGCAAATACATTAATGTCTAAATGAGTCGACACAAAGAAGAAGAGGATGCACTCATACAAAGGAGGGCTTCTAGATTTCCACTACAAATTCCAAAAAACAACATTGTTATTCTGTCATATTACATTTGTCAACTCCCTAACTTGGCCATGAAGACTTGCGGTCTCATCATCATACAGGTAAGAGTGCAATGTAGAACTGTTGAGCGTCTCTCTGCAACCAAAACACAGGCAGCATAATCGAAGGTTCGGAAAGACTTATAGCTGTTCCAATGTTCTGATCAATTACTTGTGACAACGGTTCTTTTCCCTCCTTTTGGTTCATGGAGTTGTTCCCGTTTCCGCTTAGGGTCTCCTCTTGGAGCTTCATCCATGATTGGGCAGTAAAGATCAGATAGAAGATGTGTTGGCAATGGTGTGTGCCGAACAGTTTCTGCACCTTGTCTTACAGCACCAATCACCATGTACAGTACTTCTAAGGATACCCGAACATATCCATCACCACCAACCTTATCCACCTTACTCAACTTGCACAATGCCACTTGTATTACATCCAATTTACGTTTACTTCTTCTTCTTTTTTTGGTAAAAATTAAATTTACATCTTTATTCTTGGAGCTGATCTTTTACTTAGTTGACAAAAAAAAAATTAAAAAAAAAAATCTTAGTCCTTTTTGTCCCATTTTTTTTGTCCAATACTACGGTTTGGTGTTTGTCCACAAAAGCTTTGGCCCCAAATTTGCTTTACATTTGTGGATCGAGTCATATCGATTCCTCCATCCATACCCTTTTAGACTCAAAGGGAACAATCAAAACAAAACTTAAATTAATATTTGCAGATGTAACGATTTTCAAAGTTTGACTTTTTTTTTAATACTTTATGTTTTGGACTAACGTTTTTTCGATAAAATAACCCATATAGTGTTTAATGAAAAATATAAATATCAAAGAATTTAATGCGGAATTGCTTTTAAACCGGCCTATTTTTAGATCGTTGGTTTGCGGTTAGTACGATTTTAAAAACACCATTACAATTAAACCGCTCTACCACTTCACTGCAGAGTAGACACATATATAGTTTTGTGATTTTATAACAAAGTACGAAAGTAGACGGTTCAACTGCGCTGCATCGTGGGTGTTTTTTGAATGTGCCGCACGCAATCATAAGAGGAAGCGTCAGAAGGGTTGTCATCTGAACTAGGAAGAATGACTACTAGGCCCAACGGAGTTTCTTAGCCCATTTCAATATTCCTTAAAGTTTTAAACGCTGAAAATGAGTTTTCATGTCTCGCGTGGAGTTATTCTGCGAGCGAAATTAAGTGTGTGTTTTTATCTCTTAGAAAAAGGTACTTGTGACAAAAGTTGGTTATTAGTGGGAGATTATGTCTTTGGATAGGTGCTCTTTAACATATTTCTAGATTGTTTGTCTCTGATTTTTTCCATACTAAATAAACAACGCAAGAAAATCAGTACGTGAACGACAATGCATGCATAAAAACAAGAAGAAATCAATCTGACTAACATATTTGAAATTCAAAAGGAGGGTTATAATAAGAGTAGAAACAAACAAGCTTTCGTGAATGTTTGGTCCTACAGGTATATATACTAAATTGTACATTTGACAATTTTATAGTGAAGTACAATTTATAAAATGTATGATCACTTTTATAAAGGTCGAAAGGATAGAAAGAAAAAAAAATGACTAAAAAACGAATAACGACTCGTATATATTTGTCATAAGCACATGACCACCAAAGTCAACACACCTAACAATTTCTCTCTCTCTCTCTCTCTCTCTCTCTCCGCCCTTTCCACGAACATATCGAAGAACAAGACTCCGTGTCCGTGGGGTCGACATTACCTGACCATCATCACCTCTAGGCTCCACCTTGCGATCTATACTGGAATACAAAAGAATATGCTCTTCATTTCATTCCATTGTTTAGTCTGCGTAAACACATGATTCTGTTCTCACCCCAAAACCCCAACAAACACGTCCTAATTCGATACCTTATAACAAATATCATGAACATATGTTTTTATACAGAAAATTTTCAGTTTTATTTTACAAATATGAAGCTAATCATTAGTAAAACATATGAATGCATTAGAACACGATTTGGGTGCTACTGAAACAACTTATAAAATCAATACTACTAATAAAACTAACCAAAAAAAGTTTGGTAAAACATAATATATATGTCCTAATCAAGAAAACTTGAAACGATAAACAAATACAAATAACAATAAATAAGATTATGTCAAAAGTGGGAGTTGGCGAAATAGAATGGTGGGCTTCCGCCATTTACGACGGGTGTTAGGTGAGATGAGCTTCACTCAGCCCTCATTGCATCTCTATTTTTAACGTCTCTTCCTTCAGTATATCCCCCATATTATTTTTTTACTGCTTCAAATATGTACAAACACACATGTTTTTTTTTAAATATAACAAAACATTCGACCAACTTTTATAACAAAACTCAATCTTGACCATGACCATCATACTAATAAGTACAAGACGACGACCAACACCTTGTTTATATTCATAAAAACTCTACTCGATCGGTTAAAGAAAATATGTTTGAAATTTATTAGATCAATATAACAAAGATATTCGATTTAATTTTACGAAACGATCGAAACAATTGTTTGTTTTCAAATTTTTTTTTTTAATGTATTTAATCCGCTTTCATGATTTGATCAACAATTATATTTGGAAATTTCAAGTTTAGTATAATTGCTTTTCAACAAAGAAAAGTCTTTTTTTTTTTTACTTCTTTTTTGTATCCAGTGTTTAATAGAGTCGTTTAAATTACCTAACCGTAATTTCCAATTTTTCAGTCATCTTCTAAAAAAAATTAATAAGTAACATTTTTGTGGAACTAATAAATAATTCGTTTAAAGATTTTATAATACAAATGAGTTTAACAAGCTTTAAAAAATATGCATATGTAAGTAAACCTACGACGGATTTTTGATTAAAAAAAATGATTAAAAATTTCTCACCGAACATTAGCGGCAAACACATGCCAATTCAAAAGGAAAGCTAAACCAAATACGTTTCCGGTTACGGAGACGTTAGCGGGTTATTGGCCACGCGAAATTGACCTATTTACCCTTCTAACAATCCCAAAAAATACGAATTACCAAAACTATCCTCACAAGTAACATACCTACCACAACTACACATTAGGCTTCTTCTCTCATTCACCAAACACCACCACCACCAAAAAGACCATCTCCAAGCTTCCTTGGTCTATAAAACCCTTAAATTCTCATCTTAACTCTTCTCAGGTTTCGTGTAACATCTCTCACACACACCACATTTGTCGAAATCTCAACACCAAACCCAATTATAAAAAATAAAATAAAAAACATTTTTTTAATCAAAGTATACGAAAATGGCGCTTATGAACGGAAGCATGAATCTAACATCGGTCAAACCATCGATGATCAACCACCATTCCTCCGTCGTCCCAAGACCCACATCCTTCCGGATCTCCGCCGTACAAACCGACCCAAAAACGTCATCGGCGGCGACTCCGACTCCGGCAGCGTTGACGAAGACCGTTGGTGTTAATGTGGGTAAAGGTAAATGGGCACCAGAGAGCTGGAGGACGAAGACGGCTTTACAACAACCGGAGTATCCAGATTTGGCTGAGCTCGAAGCCGTGCTTCAGACTATCGAAGCTTTTCCTCCGATCGTCTTCGCCGGAGAAGCTAGATTGCTCGAGGAGCGTTTAGGACAAGCTGCCATGGGTGAAGCGTTTCTGTTACAAGGAGGAGATTGTGCTGAGAGTTTCAAAGAGTTCAATGCCAATAACATTCGTGACACTTTCAGGATCCTTCTTCAGATGGGTGCTGTCTTGATGTTTGGAGGCCAAGTCCCTGTTGTTAAGGTTTATANCTCACACACACCACATTTGTCGAAATCTCAACACCAAACCCAATTATAAAAAATAAAATAAAAAACATTTTTTTAATCAAAGTATACGAAAATGGCGCTTATGAACGGAAGCATGAATCTAACATCGGTCAAACCATCGATGATCAACCACCATTCCTCCGTCGTCCCAAGACCCACATCCTTCCGGATCTCCGCCGTACAAACCGACCCAAAAACGTCATCGGCGGCGACTCCGACTCCGGCAGCGTTGACGAAGACCGTTGGTGTTAATGTGGGTAAAGGGAAATGGGCACCAGAGAGCTGGAGGACGAAGACGGCTTTACAACAACCGGAGTATCCAGATTTGGCTGAGCTCGAAGCCGTGCTTCAGACGATCGAAGCTTTTCCTCCGATCGTCTTCGCCGGAGAAGCTAGATTGCTTGAGGAGCGTTTAGGACAAGCTGCCATGGGTGAAGCGTTTCTGTTACAAGGAGGAGATTGTGCTGAGAGTTTCAAAGAGTTCAATGCCAATAACATTCGTGACACTTTCAGGATCCTTCTTCAGATGGGTGCTGTCTTGATGTTTGGAGGCCAAGTCCCTGTTGTTAAGGTTTATATATATAAAGATTGAAACTTTATGATTTGATTAAGATAAAGTTTGGATCTTTTTATTGAGATTTGAGTAATTTTGTTAGGTTGGGAGAATGGCGGGTCAATTTGCGAAGCCGAGATCGGATTCGTTTGAGGTGAAAGATGGAGTGAAGTTGCCGAGTTACAGAGGAGATAACATTAATGGAGATGCGTTTGATTCGAAATCGAGGATCCCTGATCCACAGAGGATGATTAGAGCTTATTGTCAATCTGCTGCTACTTTGAATCTTTTGAGAGCTTTTGCTACTGGTGGTTACGCTGCTATGCAGAGAGTTACTCAATGGAATCTTGATTTCACTGAACGTAGTGAGCAAGGAGACAGGTAACAAAAAACAATAAAGCTTTTGTTTTTTTATGGATCTCTTAACTCTGCCATAAAGTTAGATGCTTGAGATAGTATTTGTCTAGTGGATACGATTGTTTGGTTGTTGTGAGTAAGAATCAGTCAGGCCTAGATTAGGATATATACATAGTACTGACTACATCCTTATTATTGCTTCTGTTGGTTTATATCTGATTCAAAGCTCCCTTTTTGAATACCTAACTTTATTTAGCTATTTGGTATGCAACTAGTTAGGTCTACTTTATGGAGTTGGATGCAAAAAAAAAGTTTCAAGAAGTTTTTCCCTTTTAAGTAGCTGAGAAGCCTAATCATTGTTTCAGCCTTATTGAGTAAATGTAGGGATATTTCGCTATTTTTGTGTCTACATTTTGGGCATGTTTGTTGATGATATCTGTTATTTTTGGGTTGGCAGGTACCGTGAACTAGCTAACCGTGTTGATGAAGCGCTCGGTTTCATGCACGCTGCTGGACTAACGCTCGATCATCCCATTATGCAAACAACTGACTTCTGGACTTCCCATGAGTGTTTGCTCTTGCCTTATGAACAATCACTAACAAGGCTTGACTCCACCTCTGGTCTCTACTATGATTGTTCTGCTCATATGATTTGGGTTGGTGAACGAACCAGACAGCTCGATGGTGCCCATGTCGAGTTCTTAAGAGGTGTTGCTAATCCTCTTGGAATCAAGGTTTGTTTTTTAAACTCTTCTCCTCTCATCAGGTTTTAGTTTTACCCTAGTGAGACTGATTGAGATCTTTGTGATGGTGTGTAGGTGAGTGATAAGATGGATCCAAAGGAGCTAGTGAAGCTTATTGAGATCTTGAATGCTGACAATAAGCCTGGAAGGATTACTATAATCACAAGAATGGGAGCAGAGAATATGAGAGTGAAGCTTCCTCATTTAATCAGAGCTGTGCGACGCGCTGGACAGATTGTGACTTGGGTCAGTGATCCAATGCACGGAAACACCATTAAGGCTCCGTGTGGGCTCAAGACTCGTCCTTTTGACGCCATCTTGGTACGTTTTATAAAACACTCCCTATTGGTTACAACTTGTTATACTGTTTAGGTTCTTTTCATCATTGCAAGTGGTAGAAATAGAAATAATTTTGTTTTTTTTTCCAAAGTATTTTAGTATATGATGATTATGGTAGTAGGTGAGATAGCGAAAGGTGACAAAAAATCAGACTTTGGTTGGGCCAATGTTGACACAACTGCTTTTTTAAAGTTAGGTGGTGGTCCTAAGAAGTTTAAAAAAATGAAACTACTAAAATATAGCTCATAATTGTTTGATTTCGATAATTTGTTTCTCTAATTAGTAGAATACTACCAAAGCAAATGAGTTATTCTTGTACATTTGATAATATATAGGCTGAAGTGAGGGCGTTCTTCGACGTGCACGAGCAAGAAGGGAGCCACCCGGGAGGAGTTCACTTAGAGATGACTGGTCAGAACGTGACCGAGTGCATCGGTGGTTCACGCACAGTCACCTTCGACGACTTGGGCTCACGTTACCACACTCACTGTGACCCCCGTCTTAATGCTTCACAGTCTCTCGAGCTCTCCTTCATCATCGCCGAACGTCTTAGAAAGAGACGCATCAAGTCTCAACAGGCCTTTTCCGTCTAATCAAATAAACATGTGGTTATAAATAATATCTATCTATCTACATATAAATGTGTGTGTGTGAGAACTCAATACGATCTCATTTTATCTTTTGATTCAAATCTTGGGTCAATAGAACGCTTAAGGTTTTGTTTTTAATGTTGTTAGTGAGTACTACTTCCATTTTGGATTTAATAAAATCATGGACAGTTGGATTTTTACTAATGTTGTAAACAGTTTTGTGTATCTAAATGTTTGGGTTTTAATCCTAACCACTTTAAACCACATAAAACAAAACTGAAACAAGTTGTGTGTTTGCAATTTACCAAGTAGAGAGATGCACGTCAAAAGTCAAGATATGATCTGGATTCTGGAACAATCAGGGATTCATTTGGAGACAAAGTGGAGGCCAAGTCTCTTAAAGTCCAACCATAGAAAATTATTTTATTTGGAACCCTCCCGAATGCTTGTGATAAGAGATCTGCTGGGGCCTAGAATATGGTAGCTTGCAAGAATATTCAAAGCACGACATACTATATAAGAATTAAGAAGCAAAGATTACAAAGAAGTTGTCACATAGAAACAACAAATATCACAAGAGAAACCACCAGACACAAAAGCAGCAGAAGTTAATAAAAACGAAAAACACCAACGATGAAAGGAAAAAGAAACACTAGTTAATGTTTGGGAGCAGCCCAGTCGTGGGCGAAGGCAGAAAGGTTGGAGACGACATGAAGGTCGAGAAAGTTATATTGGTCGGTGAATAGGGCCAATCCAGGGGAATGCTCTCCGTTGGAAGATCGTTCAAAGGATCGTTGAGCCAGTCTAGATTTATTAACGGTGAAGTCGCTGGAACCAATGGTTGAACGTTCTCCAGTTGTTGATCGTTCGTAGAATTGGGCAAGTCTAGACTCCCGAACAATGAAGTTGCCGAAACTGGTGGTGGAACGTTCTGAAGCTGTAGATCATTGGAAAAATTGGGCCACTCTTGACTCCATAACGGGGAAGTCACCGGAACTGGTTGTGGAACGTTCTGAAGCTGTAGATCATTGGAAAAATTGGGCCACTCTTGACTCCATAACGGGGAAGTCACCGGAGCTGGTTGTGGAACGTTCTGAAGCTGTAGATCATTGGAAAAATTGGGCCACTCTTGACTCCATAACGGGGAAGTCACCGGAGCTGGTTGTGGAACGTTCTGAAGCTGTAGATCATTGGAAAAATTGGGCCACTCTTGACTCCATAACGGGGAAGTCACCGGAGCTGGTTGTGGAACGTTCTGAAGCTGTAGATCATTGGAAAAATTGGGCCACTCTTGACTCCATAACGGGGAAGTCACCGGAGCTGGTTGTGGAACGTTCTGAAGCTGTAGATCATTGGAAAAATTGGGCCACTCTTGACTCCATAACGGGGAAGTCACCGGAGCTGGTTGTGGAACGTTCTCAAGCTGTAGATCATTGGAAAAATTGGGCCACTCTTGACTCCATAACGGGGAAGTCACCGGAGCTGGTTGTGGAACGTTCTCCTCTCGTATATCACTGAGAGGATTGGGAAGGTCTACACTCCGCGACGGTAAAGTCTCTGAAACTGGTTGAATTGGAGGCGACAAGGCCGAAGAGAGTAGAGTACCGTTCGGAGCACTTGGCACGTTTAATGATCCGGACGGTGCACTCGTCGGAACCGGTGGTAATGGATTGTTCTCGCATTGATTGATAGAAGACCTATACCATTTTAAAGACCTATACCATTCTAAAGATCCGACCGTTGCACTCGTCGGAATTGGTGGTGGTGGAATGTTCTCTGATCCTTGATCGTTCCGAGAATCTGGCGAGACAGGAACTGGTGGTGGTGGTGGAATGCTCTCACGTTGTTGGTACACATCACCATTTGCGACCAAAGAAGCCAACGGAGACCACAATCCAGAGAACTGTTCCTGGTTCGTATCGTCTTCCATCAGATTATTCTCAAAGTTCTTCAAGGTAGCAGCCATCGTAGCTTCCCTCGGTTCTTTCTCTCGAGGAAGCGGTGGCTGAAACAATGATTGGGACAGTAGAGACGGGCGAGACGTTCGAGACCAGGGTGGAGCGTTACGTGATGCAACAGTTGAGGTGATCACGTCAGTGGTCCTAGTCGGACCCGCAAGGAATGGATTATGTATAGTAGTCGTATGAATGACACTTGGGCGGCGATTGTCAACAGAAAGTGGTCGAGGACGGAACATATCGAGATAACGTCTCGGAGGACAGCCGGTGAGGCGAAGAACCGTCTGCATAAAATAGCTTTTATCGATATTCATGATCTGCGCCCCAACATTCTGAGGTACCCGTCTTGTAAAATTATAAAACTCACGGCGACGGATACGTCTCTGATTTGAACTCTCAGGGATAGGTTTCCGTTTTGAACGTTCACAGGTAGGTTTTGGATTTGAAGGTTCAGGGGTAAGTTTCCGTTTTGAACGTTCACGGGTAGGTTTCCGTTTTGAACGCTCAGGGGAAACAATGTTAGCTTGGTTCTGGTCAAGATCCATTGGAAAACTTGGAAGTAAATTGGTAATTATGGCTTCTTTTTTGACTTTCTCTTATTTTTCGTAATTTGCTTGTGTCTCCACTCACAAATTTACTAGGTATATATAATATATGTTCTTCATAAATATCTAGGTATTCATTAATTAGATTTCCATAAAAAAAATATGGTTTGTAAAAATGTAATAAGTGGTCTAGATAGCTAGTCAATGATCATTTGTACTTTATATATTTTAGGTAATCTTTTAAATTTGATCATTTTTATTTCATATATTTTAGGTAATCTTTTAAATTTGATAATTTTTATTTTATATATTTTAGGTAATCTTTTAAATTTGAATTAAGAGTCGGATCCCCGCAAAATTAAGCGCGAAGACTTGAATTATTTGTATATAATTGCATTATTTTTAATAAATATAAATTGTATATTCATAAATTACAATGTTTATTTATTTCACATAAAGTTAAAATTTTCAATTATTAAATGAGCTTTTAAATTTTCATTGTTTGGCATACCATTAAAGAAAAAAATTAAAGTTACTTGTTTACCATAAACTACAATGTTGAATAGATTTTTTTGGAAATGAGTTAATATGTATATACATATAACAAGATACAAAAAAAGTAATCAAACGTTTACAAACAGTACATATAAACAAGGTATTATGAGATTTCTGTAAACGAGTAACTATTAAAATATTCTCCAAAATGTAAGAAAATGTCAGTAGTGAAACGATTAACGGTTTATTTCTGTAATTGTTCTCAACAGAATTCGATTTCAGCATGTCACGTTGTTTCGCATAATAAAAATTGAAGTATATATCGGTTCTTATTTGTCCAAGGATATCAAACAAAATAATTCCAAAATGTATGCAAATTTATATACGCGCACTCACTGTATGGCCAACGTTATTTGACTGTAGTGGTCGCTGACAGAGTGTAAAAATTTTGACGTCTATGGAAAAGGAAAAAAAAGGAAAATATTTTATGGGAATTTTATAAATCAAAATTTTATTTTCATGGAAGACACCTTGTAGATAAATATTTTCCTAGCATAAAAAATAACCCATAATATAATGCCTACAATTGGAATTCGGTCAACGTTTGTTATTGTTTTTTATTCAGAATGAAGTTTTAGGATCCGAAAGACGAATATCACTGTTGACAAATTGACATGCATGTACCACCACACAGTTCACACGCACTTGAACAATGTTCGCATACAAAGATTTACCCATCACACGGTACCTCTCACCCATACCTATCATACGAGATGTATATGGTTCATCACTATTACAATACATACAGATTCCTTTTTTGCAACAAAATATGAGCCCCTTATTTCTTGTATCTCTCTTGCTTGTTTTAAAAATCTCATTTTTGCCCTGTTTCATTGATGCCCAAAAAGATTACCCTTTAACCCCAAAATTTTAGTCACAAATTTGCTCATACTTTTTGAATTGTTGTTTATTAATTTCTGCCACTCGGCATTCCTATGTGAAATGAGTTCTAATTAGATTAGAACTTAAAACCAACTAGACTTTTAACCAGTTTGTAACAGTGATGATAACTAGACAGTACGTATATATAGTTTTGAGTACATTTACAACAATGTATTTTCTGCATTTTTTTTTTTGGGTATTAATATCGACTGTTCATGCTTATATGATAATATCAAATTTCCAAATCCGATGGTACACATGTTGTGGGTCTAGATCACTAGATGCATATGATCATACCTCCAAATCTTATATATATATATATTATTTTCTTTTGGGGAAAACCTTCAGATCTTATAAATGAACGAATCGTATCGCTTGCACATTATAGAGTGACCACACGTCCAACTCTATGTGTCCGTGTCACTCTATATAGTATATGTGTCGTTGAATTAAATACTTAATATAGGATAAGATACGAACAAGAGACTCGAATTCTCTTCCTCTCTCTCGTCCACTCACCTATTGTGCATGTATCGATCTCATCATAACCATGACCAACACATTTTCCTCTAGCAACGAAGCAAAACCAATTAGATGCAAAGCAGAAATATGTAGAAACGCAGGAGAAGCTCTAGTGATAGAAGACATCTACGTGGATCCACCTCAAGCTTACGAAGTTAGGATTAAGATTCTATGCACGTCTCTGTGTCACACTGATCTTAGTTTCTGGAAACTGGACTTTGTAAGTTTACACTATATATAACACAAAGTCAACATAGAATCTATTATTCAAATCTTGATTTCACTATCTTTTTTTTTTTTTTGTAACTTTTCCAAGGGACCGCTTTCAAGATTTCCTAGGATTCTAGGCCACGAAGCAGTCGGGTGAATCTTTATATAAACTTCTTTAATTTCAATTTTACACTCTTGATCTTCAAGAATCTACCTAATTACTTGTTACTTCAGTGTGGTCGAGAGCATTGGCGAAAACGTGGATGGATTTAAACAAGGCGACGTCGTTTTGCCAGTGTTTCTACCTTTCTGTGAAGATTGCAGAGACTGCAAGTCTTCAAAAACAAACTGGTGTGAGAGATATGCCGACGATTTCGTATCAAACACAAGAAGATATGGAATGAGTTCTAGATTCAAAGACTCTTCAGCAGTGCCGGCTTGAGCATTATAGAGACCCCGGGGCAAAAAACAGAACAGAACATCTATTACACATAAAAAAAAGTTGTTCACAAAAGGATAGCAAAAAATAAAAGAACGTTTACAAAAAGAAAGCAACAACAATGTCATTTTGCAATTTTTCCTCCAACAGATGTAAATAAACAGTCACACAAAAAAGATAAATTTCCAGTGTGCTCTCCTTTCCTTGCTTTTCTTGTAACTTTGTGCTCTTCTCTGCTTCTAGCTGGCCTTGTAAGCTTGTTTTATCCTTTCCATCTCCATATATATAAACTTTCACATCCTTTCGCACTTGAAAAAAAAACAGAAGCCAATACTCATTCTTGAAAGATATAAAGGATCACAAAATCCTATTTTTACGAGTTTTAGTCAATGCAAAATCATGAATAATAGTTTCAGTATCAATGCTCTCCAATATGTTCTTTTCGATGCACAAGATAGCTAAACCATTCAACCTTTCTTGAGACATTGAAGATCTTAGATAATTTTTCAATAATTTTAGTTTTGAAAAGCTTCTCTCCGCTGAAGCGACTGTCACCGGTATAGTTAACATGATTCTATATGCAATTGAAACATTTGGATAACAACCAATATCTTCAACAAACTCAAGAACTTCAGTAGGTTCCATTGACACATCAGGTAAAGTCGTTTGAAGCACTCTCAATTCTAAAAAAAGATCATCTGAATCAACATCCGACGAGTTACCATGAGAAAAAGTTTTGCATAAGTTACAGCAATGCTCTTGTAAATCACTATCATGTAATGTCTTTAACTTTTTCGAATCAAATAAGAAACCAAAAACACTTTCAAAAGTTTTCATTTGATCAAATCTGGTCTTCACCGAAGTGATTGCCATGTCCACCACAACCAAAAAGTAATTGACTCTAAATGCATCTTCACTAGATTGTATTTCCTCATCCAAACCAATTTCATCAAACTGTTTTTTTCTGAAAACACGACGCTTCTGTGGAAATATAGGATCTACATCCATATCACGAGCAATAGTTTGAGCTATACTCAAACTAGAACTAAACCCTTCATGTCTATACTTCTCAAAAAACAAACACACACCTTGCAATTGTTTTAAAGCATTATCAATGCAAAATGATTTAGACTGTAAATTCTTACTCACTGAGTTAATGGCAAACAAAATATCATACCAAATAACAATGCCAAGGATAAATTCAAAATTATCAAATGCCATGATCAAACTTTCAGCATCACTCTTTGTCATAGCATCATCACAAGACTCATATAATTCCAATAAAGCTGATCTTACTTGTGGAGCTTTGAACCTAATAGCTTTGACACTTTTAATTCGACTCTCCCAACGTGTGTTACACAAAGATTTTACAGTAAAGCAAGGAACATGATCAAGCAAAATTTTCCATCTCTTAGAAGAACTAGAAAATAATGCATATATGCGTTGCACAATTCCAAAGAAAGAAATAGCTTTTACACATGAATGAGCCATATCACTAACCACAAGATTCAGACTATGACAAGCACACGGCATATACAAAGCTTTTGGATTTACATCAAGTAATCGCTTTTGAACACCTTGATGTTTTTCTTTCATGTTAGAACCATTATCATAACCTTGACCTCTAATATTCTCAAAATCAAGAGTACGAGACTTTAAAGCATCTAGTAACTTATCAAAGAGACCTAAACCAATGGTGTCATCCACCTTTAGAAACTCTAAGAAGTACTCTTCTACACTTGCTTTTCTGTTTGATATTTTCACACATCGAATTATCAAAGTCATTTGCTCTTGATGGCTCGCATCCGGTGTGCAATCAAGAATGACAGGAAAGTACCTAGACTCTTTAATGGTTTTAACGATGGAAAGCTGAACATTATGAGCCAAAAGAGAGATAAACTCATTTTGAATATTAAGACCAAGATAATGACAATGAATTTCATGACTATGAATGCGTCTAATATGATCTTGGATTATCAAATCAAATTCTGCAATCATTTCAATAGCACCTAAGAAATTACCATTGTTATCTTGGTAAAGTTTTTCATTTTTTCCACGAAAAGCTAGATTTCTTTTAGCAAGAAATTTTACAACAGCAATTATTCTAGCTAAGACAAACCTCCAACGTTCTTTCTCTTTAGCAATTTCTTTCTGTAGTGGTTTATCAATTGTGAGATTCTTCTCAAATCTAACTTTCAGCTCTTTCCAAGTTTTCATGTTATTCATATGCTATACACTTTTCTCATGATTNCTCATGATCTTTAAGTCTCTCACTAAGATGCTTCCAGTCATTATAACCATCATTAGCTAAAGCAAGCATATTTGAACAATTTCTAGATTTAAACAATTTGCAACAAAAGCAATAAACCTTGTTCACATGTTTGGAGTAAACCAACCAATTTCTGTCACTAGTTTCCCCATTACGCAGCTTCCTAGAATAATAATTATATGAGAAACGCCTCTTGTTTGCATCTAAAGGAAACACAAGATTCAATTCTCTTTGAGGTCATTTTTCAACTAACACATCTCTCATTTTATTATCAAGGTTTTCCCAATACCTTGGATCAAAAATATCAACACGAGAATTTGGGTTTTCACAAACATTTAAACTTTCAACATTAGATGCATTAACCACATTATCATGCTCACTCAAGTGACTACTGTCATCGGGATTATTTATACCACCACCACCAGATTCTGAATTTTCATTAGCACCACCAGATTCTGAATTTTCATTAGCACTTGCTCTTGTCACAAATTTATCTAAAGAGCCTCTTAGTGATTGAACAAACAATTCATCTTGTTTTCTTTTTTTTCTTTTCTGACATCCCGGTTTCTGTCCTGGCATGATGCAATCTTAACTAGATGCAAAGAAAAAAGAAGAATAGCACCTGGATTTTGGGGTTGGGCTATTGGGGAATGAATCTGATTATATGAATGCTAGAAGAACAAATGAACAAATATAAACCTGAAAAAAACAGTTGTTAGTGATTAGCGAGTTCCAATTTTAGAAATTAGAATACAAAATACTAGTTTAGAAAAAAGCAGAGCAAGAATCAAATAGAACATTACTCAAAAACTTGTTGTCTGCTGCTTAACGGCTAGTCGGCTATGGAGATCGCTTGTTGGAAAAAAGAGACTTGTGTGTTGTGGTCATGTGAATGGGGTGGGAAGATGAAAAGCTCCGTACGTAAACATAAAAGACAAAGATCACCGATTCCTTATTTCCACCAATCCCCGTAAATCCTATAAATAACAAAACCAATTTGGCCCAATAATTTAATTTTGATTTTGGCCCATTAACTCATCAAACTTGGATTCTCTCAAACATGTTTTTTTTTCGTTAGCTTATACTTAAAAAAAAAAAACTTGATACATATATAAAGAACTGAATTTTTTTTGTGCCCTCTAATTTGGTGGACTCGGGGTAGTCGCACCAGTTGTCCCCCCATTTATGACGGCACTGCTATGGAGATCGCTTGTTGGAAAAAAGAGACTTGTGTGTTGTGGTCATGTGAATGGGGTGGGAAGATGAAAAGCTCCGTACGTAAACATAAAAGACAAAGATCACCGATTCCTTATTTCCACCAATCCTATAAATAACAAAACCAATTTGGCCCAATAATTTAATTTTGATTTTGGCCCATTAACTCATCAAACTTGGATTCCCTCAAACATGTTTTTCTTTTCGTCAGCTTATACTTAAAAAAAAAAACTTGATACATATATAAAGAACTGAAATTTTTTTTGTGCCCCCTAATTTGGTGGACCCGGGGTAGTCGCACCGGTTGTCCCCCATTTAAGCCGGCACTGCTCTTCAGGAGAAGTTATTCACCATTTTTTCTTTGTCTGAAAGTTTTTCTGAATACACCGTCGTTGATATCGCACATCTTGTCAAAATATCTCCTGAAATCCCCGTTGACAAAGCGGCTTTGCTCAGCTGTGGTGTCTCCACAGGGATCTATTCTTCTCGTAGGGTTGGTATAGATAAATTAGTTATATCCGGGGTGAAAACATAAAAAGAAGTAGAAATTAGGGTTGGAATTGTTATTTATGGAAAAAGTACGAAATTGACATGCATGAGCTGATGGTTATGTCAATTGTCACGTGGAGTAGGAATTGGAGGAGCTTGGAAGGTGGCTAATGTGGAAGAAGGCTCCACCGTTGCAGTGTTTGGCCTTGGTGCTGTTGGACTTGCAGTAATCAATCATTCCTCTCCAATTATATAATACTACCTTTTTTTATATGTGTCCGCTTCAATTATAACTATAACACTACTTTTTTCTTGTATAAAGGAAACAAAAGTACTTTTAACAATAATTTTGTTTTATCAAATTTATATATTAGTAATTAGTTAGTTGTTAATAATAATTTAAATGATTTGGTACAAGGTTGCAGAAGGAGCCAGACTACGTAGGGCCGCGAAGATCATCGGAATTGATACCAATCCTGATAAATTCGAGCTAGGTAAAGTTGTGTTATATATTTTCAGTAGTATTTTTTTTTTTTCGAACAAACAAATGATTTCATTCAATCAAATAGAGCATTACAAGGAGAGGGATAAATTATCCCTAAGTTTAAGACATTACAAGCATAGACTTTCCCCAAAGTCATAAACATAACTAAAGAAATATAGAACATCATGCAAGGGTCCATGAGAACTATGAAACAAATGCAAGATTGGACATTATCGATGAGATCGAGAGATAACAGGTAGGTCACGGTCAAAAGACATTGTGCCGTTGGAAGGAGAAACAGAGCCAAAGAACTCACCAGGGTGAGGATCAATATCAGGGTCGAAATAGTGGCAATGATTCGGGGGCTAAGGGCCCGGGTGATGATTGATAAGATGATGGTGGTTTGAACTGCAGCTAGCATCAAGATTCGACAAGAATAAGTGCAAAGCCATACCATACCAGGTGGTCCCTCTCTGCTATGGAAATGGTGATCAAGAATACCACACAAGGTTAGTAAAAGGTGAGACACTAACGAGTAATATATAGATCTGAGCTTCGAGCAAGAGGATGGTTGCAGGGTATTGGGTTTAGAGACAATCGCCAAAGAAGCTAAGAACAGGTGCAGAGGATAAGTGGAAAGCCAAGACAAAACAGGTGGATCCTTTCTGCCATGATAATGGTGATCAAGAATTCCACACAGGTTTTGTAGTTGGCAAAACACGGACAAGAGAAAAATAGACCTGTGTTTCAGGAACGGGAAAGGTTTCTCGGGTTGAAGGACACCTTGGTAAGTCTGGGATCCAATCAATAAAAACACAAGTAGAGCAATAACCATGGTTCCAACATAACCTTTGTACAACCAAGACAACCTAGCTAAAAGGGTTCTCTGATGCAGTCTTCGGACACCGAGAGTAGCTAAGCAAACTAGGGACAGTCGAAAGTATAACATGGGGTTAGACAGAGGGAACCTGGGCTTTTGGAGGTTGGGCAAGATCGTATGTAAGGCTGATAGGTCGACATAGTTCATCCACCAAAGAGATGTTGTGGATGATTGAATACAATGATGTTCACAGCGACTGACCAAGGAGAGTGAAGGAGGCTTCCTCGTCTCCGGTAAAAGCCGATACAAATCTACCAAGCTCATGGGTTGACTTGTGATTAAGGCGGTGGTCCTGAATCGGAGAAAAATCATGTCTCTGGAGATTTCCTCACCATATGTCGTTTCCGTCTTTGCCTGCCAAGGCTCATGTGACATTGGGAAAGATAGTGCTACAAAGGTGATTGTCATTCCGGATCTAGAAATAAGAGGATAAAGGAACTTGGTTACCGCCAGCAGTGAGGCTGAGTCGTGGTTACAGAAAGGAGAGTTTAACAGTCTCCTCCGCCCTCTGAGGTTGGTGTTGTGCAAGCCTTTGCCTGGATCTGAGTGATTATTAGGGGATTGAGTAGATTGCAAAAGGAGATTCAAAAGGGGAAAAAAGAATTGAAAAGGAGAACTACAGAAACAAAGGGAAAAATAGACGGAATCTAAGGTCGTGGTGTCCCGACGCCAGTGAGTAAGAGCCCCACCGGCGTCGGAGGAAATTGGAGATAGCGGCGCCGCGATACTCTGATTTGGAAAAGAACTAGGGTTGTTGGATAATTTCTTTAAGATAATGTTAAGTGTTTAGCTATAAAATATATATTTCAAGTAGTATATAATTTTGTTTTCATGGGCTTATGCTGCTGACCGCATTGGCGATGATGGTAGTGTTGTCGACGGTAGTAATGTTGGTATGCGTAGTGGTTCACCATCAATGTGTTAACATGCATATGCAAAGCATTTCCACAGAATATACACACTAAACATATTTTCAAATTTCACGTACCTAATTTGTTATTATGTTTAGTCATTTATTATTTCAAATTATTGAAAAATAAATCATATTGTTACTGTGATTAATGTAAATTATCACTTGACAGTAGGTTCTATCAAAGGGAGTAAATTAATTCATCATATATAAAACCTATATTTATTTACATTGAGCAGGTAAAAAATTTGGTCTTACGGATTTCGTCATATGTCGGAGAAAAGAAGATTAGTGAGGTATGCTATCTAATAAACGTCGGAGTAATTAATTAACTTATTCACACATATTAATAAAATCAGAACTAATCTTTTTGTTGGTTAATTATAAAAAAGGTGATTAAAGAAATGACAGGCGGAGGAGTTGACTATAGTTTCGAATGCGTTGGCGTAGCATCTTTACTTACCGAGGCTTTCATCAGCACCCGCACGGTAAGCTTAAACCAGATCATACCAAATTTTCGTCGGTTCAACATCATCAATGGTTTAACAAAATTGGTTTTTACAATTTACAATATTTTCACAGTTAACTAATAATTGTATATAAACAAAACAGGGATCAGGAAAAACGGTAATGTTGGGGATGGAGAAGCATGCAGCGCCAATTAGTTTAGGTAGTTTTGATCTTCTTAGTGGCAGAAGTATTTGCGGAAGCTTGTTTGGTGGTCTGAAAGCTAAACTTGATATTCCTATTCTCTTGGATCACTACTTAAAAAAGGTAATAATTTCATATATAAAGTTATATGGTTACATTTTTGTCCACCTTTATTATGTTTTTGATTTTTTTTCCACCTTTATAATGTTTTCAGGAGATAATTTTTTTTTTTTTTTTTTTAACAAATTGTAGGAGCCCAATCTGGATAGTTTTATCACGCACGAACTGAAATTTCAAGAAATCAATAAGGCTTTCGACTTATTAAAGAGAGGAAAATCTCTCCGATGCATTCTATGGATCGATAAGTGATTTTTTCCTCATCTATCTTTACATTTACTGTTTTACATCTTTTTGTCGATCTTGTATACATTATCTTCCTTTTGCCGTCCAATAAAAGATGTTTTGTTCTTGTACCTTGCAAATTTTGGCTATCAACTAGAGCCATAAACTTATCTTTGGCATTATATCTTTGGCAGTACAAATCCCTTAAAGTTGTGTTTTCTGATGGTGACAACTGACAGGTATTAGATGGTTACATCACATGTTGTACTTTGTACAAATATTATCGTGTGAAATTCAAATCTCTGATACATTCAATCGCTTCAAAGCATTTATAGAAAACGTTTGCTGTCAGTTCTAGTAAAAAAAACACTCTTTTTTTTTGTGTTTATAGTAGACGTAACCAACGTATGTGAGTAAAAGTTTTGTTCACATCTAATTGTAACAAACGTAAAATTTAATTTAAATGGTTTAAAGGTGGCTTCTAGCTTTGTAATATATCCACCAAGTTCGAAGTTTAAAGGTCCCCTTCCTTTTCTCGTTATAAGAAACATAATGGTTGGATTCTAATTTATTTTGTGAAAAATTTGACAAAATCACGGAAAGTGAATAAGTGATTTTTTTTTAAGATTTTTTTTTTTTTTAACAAACTTTTTTTTTTAAGAATTGCTAGAGAATATTCTATATTTTTGCTGATTAGTTTTTTAAATCTTGTAAAATGCTCCAAACAATCTATGTATTTTTGTGATACTTTCCATGATTTTATTCTGTGAAGAAAATGTATAAAATCATGTATCAATAACATAATAATTGAAATCATTAATAATCCTAGATTCTTTTGTTTTAATTGAATAACACAAAACTTTAATGATTTTATAAAAGTTTGAATCCAATAACTCTATTTTATTAAGATTTTAAATGACTTTCTACAAATCAAAAACTAATAATACTAAACTTTAATAGATTTACCAAAATTTTGATCTGATAATAATATATTCTTCATAACAATTAAAGTCATTAAAACTATATTCAACATCTCAAATCAATAACCTCCACTAATAATTGTTTGTTAGGAAAAAAAAACTATTGATAAAAACTAGGGAATCTTTTTGGAGAGACAATATAAGAAGAAACCATATACTCTCTCTCTCATATCACTCCATCATAATCCATAAATCACCATGGAAAAGGCTTCATTCTCCAGCACCCAAGGAAAGCCAATCCGATGCAAAGCAGCAATCTTACGAAAAGCAGGAGAACCATTGGTGATAGAAGAGATCCAAGTTGATCCACCAAGAGCTTATGAAGTTAGGATTAAGATCTTATGCACTTCTCTATGTCACACCGATCTTACTTTCTCGAAACTAGACAGTGTAATTTCTTTTTACATTATATTGCAAACTCAACGCATAATCTACCCTTCAAAAGTCGATTTTAGCTAATCCTTTGAAGTTTTATCCAGGGACCGCTTGCTAGGTTTCCTAGGATTCTAGGACACGAAGCAGTCGGGTGAACATTCATATACATACCCTTCTTTCATTTCAGTTTTTTTTTATCAAATCTTGATCTTCAAGAATCTGCCTAATTACTTTGTTATCTAGTGTGGTCGAGAGTATTGGAGAAAACGTGGATGGATTCAAACAAGGCGACGTCGTTTTGCCAGTTTTTCACCCTCACTGTGAAGAATGCAAAGACTGCAAATCTCCAAAGAGCAACTGGTGCAAAAGTTTTACCAACGATTTCTTATCAAACACTAGACGATACGGAATGAGTTCTAGATTCAAAGACTCTTCGGGAGAAGATATTCACCATTTTCTTTTTGTCTCGAGTTTTACTGAATACACCGTCGTAGATATAGCACATCTCGTTAAAATCTCCTCGGAGATTCCCGTTCACAAAGCGGCCTTGCTCGGTTGTTGTGTTTCCACAGGTTAATTATCTTGACTTCATATTCGTGTAGGGTTGATTTTGATAGTTTTTAATTTTTATTTGAGGCGAAAACATTAACTTAAGTAAAGGGGTGGAATAAAATAATTATTACACTTTGTTAGAAGTTTGATAATAATATGGGCTGTAGGAGTTGGAGCTGTGTGGAAGGTAGCTGATGTGGAGGAAGGTTCCACTGTCGCTATCTTTGGCCTTGGTGCTGTTGGACTTGCGGTACATTTACAAATATCTAATGATTTTTTTCTAAAGTAGTTTATTGTAAATCATATTCTCTCAGTTTATTTTTACTTGTCATTCTTTGTTTTTTATTACTTGTTGTTTTGTATTTATGATGCAATTTTATGTATTAAATTTTTAATTTTACCCATAACTTTTAGATTATTAATTACTTATATCAAATGAAATAGTGTATTAATGAGGGATAAAATAGAAAAGTTAATTGTTTTCTTAATATGTGTGAAATTGTCTAGAATGACAAGTAATATAAAACGGAGCGAGTAGTCATTAGTCATATGATTTAAGAGATAATAATTATTAAAAAAAATGATTTGCTAAACAGGTTGCCGAAGGCGCCAGGCTCCGCGGGGCTGCAAAGGTCATCGGTGTGGATCTCAATCCCGACAAATTTGAAATAGGTTAGGTTGGTCATTTTTTTTTTGGACATATATATATAACCTACATGTTGTATAAGTGGTTGTTCAAAAAAGAATAACATGTTGTATAAGTTTGTCTTGTTATGTTTCATATAGATATAGTATAGCATTACACTTTTGGATATTTAGACACCTTAAATTAATTACTAATGTTGCCATGTTGGAGGAGTAGGTAAACAATTCGGGATCACGGACTTCGTTAACCCTGCTTTGTGTGGAGAGAAGAAAACTAGCCAAGTGTGTTGATCATTTACACTACTTTATACAAAGTTTGCTAACTTATATGATTCGCAACATGCAGAAAGAAAATTAATTAATCTATTTTATAAATTATGAAAAAGGTGATTAACGATATGACAGAAGGAGGAGTTGACTACAGTTTTGAATGTATTGGTTTAGCTTCCTTGATGGAAGAGGCTTTCAATAGCACTCGACCGGTACGCTTTCTAATTCGTTATAATTAGCATCATTACATGGATAAACCAAAATCAAGTTTCCTAATTAATTTTTATTTTCAGGGATCGGGTAAAACGGTAGTATTGGGGATGGAACAAAAGGCTATGCCAATCAGCTTGGGTAGTTATGATCTTCTTAGAGGCAGAACTATATGCGGAACATTATTTGGCGGTATGAAACCCAAACTTGATATTCCCATTCTCGTGGATCGTTATTTAAAAAAGGTACAAACATTCATTTATTTATGGTTACACAAAAAGTATTTTAGTTGCACTATACGTTATAATACACATGTGGAGTTTATAATATTCTTTTAATAAAAAAAAACCATGCAGGAGCTAAATTTGGATGGTCTAATTACACACGAAATAAAGTTTGAGGAAATTAACAAAGCTTTCGATTTATTGGCGGAAGGAAACACTATCCGTTGCATTCTATGGATGGATACATAATTTTACCAAAACATGGATGGTAATAAAGAAGAATAAAAATTGCAAATGGATGGATAAATTTCTTTAAAAAAATGTAATTTATTTTGTTGAAGATTTGCTAAACAATTACATTGTGCTATCATCAATGGTTATAAACGGTGTGAATTGTGTGATTTGTTTGTACATTCTCCAAAATTATTCACTCAAAATTTTACTGTAATTACAAGACTTAAGAGAAGTAACATTTGTTCTTCTACCAAAAAAAAAAAAAAAAAAGTAACAGTTTCATTCTGAGAGTATATTGGGCCTAAAGCGGGCTCTATAAAACAGGCCCAATTCAAACCAAAACAAAACACAGTCGTTTTCGTGGGTAAAAGGACATAGCCAGATAGATCCTAGAGAGAAGAAAGCTTAAACCTAACAAATCTCTCAAGAGTGTTTGTTTGTTTGTTGGGTTGTGTGGTGTGTTTATCATCAAAAAGATTCTTGTCTTCTCCGATCCTCGTCGCTCTCCAGTCTCCTGAAGAATCTCCAAGTTTTTTGAACCACGCATCTTCAATGGCTACTGCTCAAACTCCATCTCTCTCCGAGGTTATTCTTCTTCATCTTTAAACCTCATTTCTCATTTGCTCTATGTTCTGTAATCTCGCCGATCCTCAGTATTTCATCTGGAGATCTCTCTATTGTTCGATCTAGTGAAGAAGAATGAGCTGATGATTCCTTTATGATCCTTTCGTTTTTTTTGAATTTGATTTTGTTAGATCTTGATTTCATCATCTCAGAACGAGCTTAAATTAGGTTTCTTTCTCTCTTCAATACGTATTAGGGTTTTCCATTTCTCGATCGAGTTACAAAAGTCTATTGCTTTGAACAAGTCAACATGTTAGCTTTTAGATGAGCTTTGAACAAAAAAAAAATCCATTTTTTTTTTGTTTTGTTCATTGTAAATGACATTTTTACAGCTTATAGAATGGTCGTGTTGAGTGATTTGCATCGGTTATGTTGGTATTTCATTTGGTCTGAAACCTGGAAACGGTTGGTGATTTATGTGGCAGCAATATCATTTGGAGAAAGATGTGAAGCAAGATACTACTAGTGCCAAGCCTGTGGAAGTGAAAGAGGTGACACCAGAAGTTACTACTACACAAGTTGAAGAGGTTACTACGGAACAAGCTAAGGAAGAAGAATCTCCTGTTGAGGAAGCGGTTTCTGCGGTTGAAGAGAAGGTTGAATCTTCTCCTGCTTCAACTGAAGTGACTTCTGACGCTCCTCCTGCTGTAACGGAAGACAATGCTGAGGAGACTCCTGCTGTTGCTGAAGAAAATAATGACGAAAACACTAGTGAAGAAGTTGCTGAGGAAACTCCTGATGAGATCAAGGTATATATTGTAGTACCCATCCACCAAAAAAGATGCGCTTGCTCTTCGTTCTCTCTTTGTGAGTAACTACTGATCAAGTTGTCTCATTTTTTTACAGCTTGAGACAGCTCCTGCTGATTTCCGTTTCCCAACAACAAACCAAACTAGGCATTGTTTCACTCGTTACATTGAATATCACAGGTAAAAAAAACTCAATGTTCTGCTATGATTACTCCTTGTTTTCTTAAATTTGTTTATCTTCTTATGTCTTAAGTCTTCTGATTGTTTACTCATCTCCAGATGTGTAGCTGCTAAGGGTGATGATGCTCCAGAATGCGATAAGTTTGCAAAGTTTTATCGATCTCTTTGCCCCAGCGAATGGGTATATACCTTCCATTAGCTTTCTTCACTCTTTCAGTAGTTCCAGTGACTTTTAGACAATGCTGATTAGTTACAAAATGACCTTTAGATAGACGGTTTCACTGTTATGAGATTACAAATTGTCATGAACTTACTTCTGATTCCTTTTGGGATGTTTTTTTCCTTACTGCTTCTTATTATTGCAAAATATATCTTTTGTGTGTTTGTAGGTTGATAGGTGGAACGAACAAAGAGAGAATGGAACATTCCCTGGTCCTCTTTAAGACAAGTCTCCTAAAGAAGAATCATAAGCCATCATTCCTCTTTGCTGTTACCTTCATGATGTCTCCGAGTTATACTGCAGAGTTTAATAAGATTTTACAAAACCAGCACTTCTGGTTTCCCATCATCATAAAATGTGAGAATTTAACAAAACTTTATTATCTCAAATTTTTCTCTTATATATGAGTTTTGAAGATCATCTGATTCTGTTATGTTGTTCTTCCTGATTATGCTTTCCCATGGCAAGCTTCATTTCAATTCTTAGTGCCTGAAGACATATGTCTTCTGTTTCTCTAAGGTTGCATATAGAATATTTTGTCATTATCATTCCAATCATAAGAAAACATTGGAAGACATTGATTGTTGGATATTAAAAGCTAAGTATTATCAAAGAATCTCAAATCACCAAACTGTTTCATCATAGAATTTAATAGATTCATATTTTCACGTTTTCAGAAAAAAATTGGTTTCTTTATATCACTAATCACCAAACTGTTAGATCACATAACAAGTAGTTCATCAACCAGACGTAGCTAATTCACTATAATGCTATAACCTATATATAGTATGCCTAATAACTATCAAAATATGAAACTTTATCACCAATGCTAAAAAGCATGCAAAATCCTAGCGTCATGTCCATTAATGGATTTTCTGGCAGAGACAGTCCGGTAATGGATTTTCATAGAAGGATTCCTCAGAACGGTGTCTCTCCAAACCTTTTGTTCCCGAAACTGGCCCTTTTCGCCTCCTTGGTGATCCTTGTCTGTATTTAACCACAACAATTAGAGTCACTATTATAAGAACAAGATATAAAGTTTGGTCTTGACTTACCGAGTTTTGTGAATCTCTATAATTCGTTCAAACACTTTGAGGTTATCTTTTTCAGCTCCCTTTCCAATTTTGTCTATCAACCTCACAATGCCTTTCCTGTGCTCGCAAATATCAACAAAATGTAAGCAACCAAAATTCCATGACTTAAAAACCAAAACAAAACACTATTTTCACCTCTCCGGAGAGATAGTTTTCCGGTGACCAAGATAGCGGCGATGCCCTTCAACAGCTCTCGCCATGTTTCCGCTATATGACGGAATAAAAACATCGCTTTCGACGGAAACAATATAGTCAAGTGCAGCCATTTGAGTTGAGTGGTTCATAAAAGGCTTAAGCTCTTCTCTTGTTGCCAATTTTTCCTATCATTACCAAAATAAAAGTCTTCAGTATTTTTATTCAGTCCCATTAGTAACTACTAACTACTGATCATTATAACCAAAAGGCTTGATACTTTGTAACAATACCTTACTCATTAACATGGAGAAACGAGAGCGTAAATCAGCTAACCGAGACTCACCACCGTAAATCTCACCAGCAGCTATATATATTGGTGTGTTTGATGAATATCCAAGAGCTGTTAGAAAAATTCCAACTTCTTTTGGAGTCAATGGGCAATACCCTTTGAGCCTTTGTACTCTTCCATCAATGTCTTTCACTTTCCAGTACGCTGTATTCTTCCTAAACACGTAATCTTATTATTCAAATATATAGCAACCCGCCAGCAAAACACAGAAAAGAAAACTATAGTTTGTTTTGGTTAACCTTATCTTCCTAAGCTCAGCAGCTTCATGAGCGGATAAACCGTGGTTGCAGCCGCTGAAAGCTAACATATCTTTCTCGAATCTCAAATGCAACGCGACGTATAGACCATAAGACCTCATCCTATCAACCAAAAGCTGCAACATTTATCATTAAAAAAAAAATTAGTAACAAAATGTATAATGTTAGAGAGGAAGATAATGTCATATGAGATGGTTATAGGTAGAATCAACAGTTTTACCTGTCCCATTGATTTGATTTTAGTAGAGAAACGTAGAGCCTCGTAGCAAGAACGGCAACGCAGCTTCTGGATATCTGGTGGTAGATTGTTGTTTGCTAGACGAGAATCGGATTTAGCGGCTCGGATCACCTTGTATTCATCCCACATGCTAGCTATCTCATTTTTGTAGTAACTCAATCCTGAGTAGCTTTTGAAATGCTTAACCACCTTTGTGAGTCCATCAATACCTTTTGGAAGCTTCTTGATGACTTTTACATCTTTAGATAGAGCATTGATGAAGTGATCTTCATCAAACACATCCGAGAATTTGCTATTTTGATTCGGACCAATCCAAAAAGCAGAACAAAAACAGGTGAAAACAGGATATAGAAAATATGCTAAGACAAGAAGAAGAAGTAACATGGAGCTCACCTAGTATCCTGCCAGAAAGATCGTTTATCGAGCTCTGGGACTACAAGTGTCGCATTTATAATACGGGCTATAGCTACCATGTCACATATCTGGAAAAAGAATGATTCAACCACAAGTGTTTCATACTTAGGAGTGCAAAGAAACATAAAGTGTAGTATAACTACATACTTACCCCAGCACGCATCTGGTTAAGACCGCCATTCGTGTGAACAAGAAGATAGCCTCTAGATTCCAATTGAGCTGGCGAACCAGATAAACCCGAGGATCATGAGTCAAACTAACAACACAAGACTACAAAAAGAAACCAAACCAGACATGCATTTTTAAGTTTGCTCACATGTGTAACTAGGAGTGGTGTTGACACAAGGGACAAAATTGCGGTTGTGTGGAGGTTTCCAAAGCATGTCGAAATCCGGTATCTCGCTTGTAATGTTCAACTGTCAAATCTAAATGAGTGAAAAACACGAAAGAGGCATGATCCTTCTAATCAAAGCAATCGAAAATTTTCTTCTAGTGTTCTTACGTTAGCACATCCTTGCAATCACCAAACATAGTATTCACTCTGGAAACGTGCTCTACGACTAAAACAAACATTTGTATATATACTTATAGGCATTGTCTTCTCTGCTTCTACTCTTTTTCAAGAAACAATCCCATCATCACAAGATATTTTGCTTTTCTCAATTACTACTAAATTAGCCACTGATGATTTTACTTACAAGCAACTAATTTTAGGCATTCGATAAGTAGCACCAAGAATCAAAATGTGAAAAAAAAAAAAATTCAAACCTTGGAATAAGAAGAAGGGCTTGTCAAGATAAGAGGAAGAATTAGCTTGGTGTTGTTGATGAGTTCCGATGTTATACTCTGATACTCAACCTCATTGTTCTGAATTTTGAAATAAGAATCAGCCATACGTTAAAAAGAAACCATACTGATAGCCAAAGTTCAAAACTTACTTTACTAACTCCAAACAAGAAAATCTCAAGAACAACATAAAAATTGAACCTTTGATTTGGTGATAAGAGTTGCTTCGTTCGATTCAAGATGAGATAGGTTCCTCGATAAACTCTGTTCTGTGATAGATTTGTTGTAATCGATGATATCTCCTCGCTGTCTAACAAAGAATCAAATCAAGAAACTATCCAATCTCAGAAACAGAGTTAATAACACTGATGTACCCCAAAACAACGACGACCAAAATAAAATAAAGATGGTTTTGGTTACGGACGCGAGTGTTGTGGTGGCTATGGTGGAACCTTGGGAGTCTATTCAAAGGAGCAACGTAATAGTGTACGGTGAGAAAGCCAAGTAACGTCATTGCGCATATGGCGCATATTAGAACCCTCCGTATCACAACCGCCACCACAACCGTCTTCCTCCGGCGTCGCATTCTGTTAGAACGATCCAAACGACTACATTCAAGAAAACAAACCGGTCTTCAAAGAAAAGATTCAAGAAAAAAACGGATCTTGATCTTCATTGTTTTTGTTTTGTTTTGTTTGGTTTTGTGAGTAAATGAACTTTCTATTTGTGGAAGTAGAGAGAGAGATGTATTAGCCGCAAAAGGGAAGTAAGAGTGGTCTAATGCACAAAACTCGACGATCTTTTATTTTTCAAATTTTGGTTGGTTCTTTTGTGTTCTATTTTAAGAGTTGAGAAGGGTCACGTGACGTTTGACCTGATCTTAGAGAAGGAAACGTTATTTGTTATTCTGCCGTGGAGACGATTTCTAATTTTGTCAATGGGGACAAAGTCGTAACCTACGAATCTCAATTTATTGCGATCAACAAGATTTAATCCACATCGTGGATCCATCTCAGTAACACTAAGCATTGGATCCTAAAAACACGTAAATATATATATATATATATATATATATATATATATTGTAAGAGTGATTCCAGAGTTGTATTTTACTGAGACAAATCAAATAACATGTATTCTAATGTTTAAAATAGTAACGATAGCAATTTCAACGGATTAATCTGTCTGTATACTCAATTATTTTATTTTTAGACTACACACTGGATTTATGTGAGAAAATTCCATAAAGATATACCAACTATAGTATCTATAACAAATAATTTAGTGTATTTTTATGAAATTTTTCCTGATACAAATATTTATATACTAAGTGATGACTCATATACCACTTTTTAACTTTTTCATGTTTTTAAAACATGATTTTATTATCCTTTCACCATCAAACATTAATCAAAAAGACAAAACTTTACGTTTTTTTTTTTTCGAAAGTGATTCCGCAATTCACTATTTATTTTTGAAACGGAGTGCTGTTTATGTCAGCAATTGGAATGAAACTTATTAGCTACATTAATCCATGAAATACGAATGATAGCTAATTCTCTCTTAAGGCAAGCCATAAATCAGCTGAAAATTGAATTGGGTTTAAATGGCAAGCATTATAGGAATTAGAGAAATAAAGATGAACATGATGGAAGAAGATGCTAGGAAAAGAATTTTCTTCACTCATTCTTCTTAAATTTCTGTGAACAAGTTCATTATTTTCATATGGGATAAAAGGTCTCCGGTGGGTTTTCATATTTTCCCGGAGATATTTTGGGTCACATAAGAAGACCACATTCATACTCCCACGATAGGAGTTCTACCCATATAATCCGGGAAGTCCCCAATATCTATGGGTTCATGTTTTTAATTTTTTAATTTACTTGTTTTCAAAATAAATTGGATATTCGCTAGGATTGACAAAAGTTGAATAACCTCGTGTAGTTTAATTCTTCCATGACATTCGAATCCAATGTAATATGGTCTTCGACCGTTGATAATATCGGTATATTATATCTTATAATTTGGTTTTCATATAATTTATATGTTAAAGAAATCGATAATGATAACAATAACATATAAAATCATCAACTAGGTAAAATCTCATGAACAATGTCATGTTTAAAAAATGGACGATATGCAAGAAATATCAACTAAACAAAACATGCGTTACATAACTTACAAAATAGCCAATAAGGTCCATTTTGTATCGACATGGTACGGACTACGGAGAAAACTAGAAGAATCATATAACACGTCACGTGGGTAAGAACAAACAGTCACAGAAAGAGAGAATGTACGTTCGTGGAAAGTGTGGCTGAGTCATCAGATCACTTGCTCAGAGACATGAACTGGCCACTTCAGTTGTATGTCTGTGTACAACCCACTAACTCGGTCTTTTAACATTTAGCCACCACAATGCATGAATCAAATCTCTTGTTGCATTATTAATTTAAAACATTAAAACAGTAGTTATTATTAATACTCCCATGGTCAACGTAACAGACAGGTTTTAAGGTAAGATTAGTGAATTGTGATCCAGCAAATTCAAATGTTTGTGTAAGAATAGTAATTTTCCAAGTTCCAAGTAAATTACAAATACTCTTTTAGGTTTCTTGGATACTACAAATATGAAAAAGTTACATGGTTCCGCTTGTGCGGATTATATGAATGGAATTAGTACCGTTTAAAGTAATTTAATTGCATTTATGTAAGTATTATGGTAAGCTACTTATTAAAATTAGACCAGCTGTAATACCAAACCTGAATGAATGAGCACGACACGTCTTTGTCCTCTAACCGTACATTAATTGTACCTGCCAGATGTGTAATGTCTTGTGCTAGCTAACCAATCACAGCCTTCGTCTGCATTCTCTGGTTTTTTTTTTTCTTAGTTCTCACATTTTATTCATATCAAATTACGAAAGCACACCGTAAATAAATCTCATTCTCCGGTGAAATTGAAGAGATTTTTTAAAAAATCTTTCTAGTATGTAAATAAACTTTTTAAGTAATCGTAACTTATTGATTGGATCATCTTGTAATTTTCTTTTAAAAAAGTGATTACTTTTTACTCTGTATTCTTTTTGTCAAGATTTTTCACTCTATTTTTAAGGGTGAAGAAACAGAGAAGAACAAATTAATATATTAAACCAAAAATGTGGTAAATAATTACAGAAATAATCTAGAGAGGAAGCTTTGTTTCTTGACAGGCTTCTTCTTCTTCTTCTTATTAACAACGATCTCACTATATCTATGTTGCAAAGGAGATCGACAAGAAGAGACAGAAGAGTAATAAGAAGAGATAACCGTCGCAGAATAATCTGATTCTGAGTCTGAAGAAGCAGAGGAGCAAGAAGACACCGTCTTAGCTAAAGAAGATGCGCTCATGCTTGAACTATAGTCATGGAAATCGCTAGACAACTTGGAGAGACTCTCGTGGAGACAAAGGGAACAGATTCCAGGAGATTGTCTGTGCTTCGGATGTTTCTTGCATGAGTAAACGTAGTCTGAAGATGAATCTGATCTCTGCTTCACCGTATGATTCTTTGGTTTTGAGTCTGTTGTTCTCATTGATCTTCTGTTTCTGCTACTGATGAGGAAAACGTTTGCCATTGTTGAAGTTGTGGTGACCTGATTTGGTTTTTCTTTTTCTTTCCTTCTTGCCGTTTCGTGTGAGTTTATAGTGTTCATTTATAGGTGCTTGCTTCGCTGGTTATGATCTTTATTTGGTGTTTCCGAGATATTTCTTTACTTATTTTTTCATAAAAGCCAAAACAAAAATAATAAGAGGCCACGTTGGTTCATATTTATATTATTTTATTTTCATAGATAAAATATTCATTCGACGTAGTTTTAGAAAAAAAGACAATTAAATGGAAAGAAAAGGAAAATGTTAGGTCACTCTTACAAAATGTCGACCAAAGTGGTTATCAAAATATAATATCGACAAAAAGTACATAATGTTTATGTTCTCAGACCAATCATATAAGTAGATAGACACACAGTACAGTGTGCTTGTTATTATTAACTTGATAACGTTAAAAAAACAAAAACAAAATTTGTAATGAATCGAATTCCAAATAAGTTCGGTATTCAAAGAATTGAGTTTTTTTTTTAATACAGTTTAACACGTATACGTTTGCCAAAATAAACTCATGGTTGAAATCCTCAAATCGGATTTGAACTCTGATCCAAACTTATATTACTCCACTCGAAATAAACAATCAATATATTATATCCCACTCGAAATCTCCGTCAATTGATCACCACACATCCATTTGGTAAAAACAAAAAATATTAGTGTGTTGTTACGTCGGTTCGAGGAGAGATCTGGAGTGGTTATAATGTTTCATTAAAATGGACGGCTTAGATGTGCGAGAGATCTTGTGGGCTCCGACTAATTTGGTACCAGACGGTAGATGTGATGCTTTACGCGTATCATACTCTATTACTCTCCTCATACTCTCATAGTACAACGCGTGTTATACTCTATTACTCTCCTCATACAGACACATGTCAATCGTTCATTTTGCTCGGTTCAAATTTTAGTATTGTTTTTGTTTGTTTGAAAAGATTACTAACATCCGTACACATACAACAGAGTTTCACTTTCAACTAATTAAGGCAAAGCCAAAGCATAAAAAACAACGGCCCAAGTTGCAACCAAAGCCCCTAATGGAGAGGACACGGCCCAACCTGCACAAGGATTAGCCTGAGTAGTCGTGGGGTTGTAACCACCACCTCCGGTGAAAGAGGTTGGTGTGGGGGTTGGTGTGGTGGTGCCACCGCCTACACCGTTTGACGTGGTCGATGCCACGGTGATTGCTAGCTTCATACCGCCCGTGCAATGGCCGGGGATTCCACAGATGAAGTAGCGAGGACCAGTGGTCGTGAGAGATATGGTCGTGGTTCCACTGCTGTCAGATGTAATGGAGTTCCCTAAAGTGCAACTCTTGTAGTCATTCTCGCTCACTTCATCCACAGTGTGACCCGCACCGTAGGTAAACACTGAGTAAAACCATTGTGTAACAATATTAATGCTATCGTTTTGTTAGATTTTTCGTTTCACATTATCATTCTATGCAAACAATAATGTCAATCATCATTCTATGCAAAATATAATCTCATCGAAATCATTTTATCATGTCATTAATATTAGGCTGAATTAGGGTTTTTATCTTGGCCTTTCTTTTTGTCGCAACTAAATAAATATATGTGTGCATAGAAGAGGTAATTTATATATGATTCATATTTTTTGTCCAAAAAAAAAGAGAGTCATATTATATATATCTAATTCTCGAGAGAGTTAAGAGATGATGAATCACCGATGGTATCGCCGACAGCGAAGCTCTTCCCGGTGGTGAGAGGAGTATAGTCAGTGCCAAGGGACCAATTCACGGTAAGAGTGGTNAGACAAAGGGAACAGATTCCAGGAGATTGTCTGTGCTTCGGATGTTTCTTGCATGAGTAAACGTAGTCTGAAGATGAATCTGATCTCTGCTTCACCGTATGATTCTTTGGTTTTGAGTCTGTTGTTCTCATTGATCTTCTGTTTCTGCTACTGATGAGGAAAACGTTTGCCATTGTTGAAGTTGTGGTGACCTGATTTGGTTTTTCTTTTTCTTTCCTTCTTGCCGTTTCGTGTGAGTTTATAGTGTTCATTTATAGGTGCTTGCTTCGCTGGTTATGATCTTTATTTGGTGTTTCCGAGATATTTCTTTACTTATTTTTTCATAAAAGCCAAAACAAAAATAATAAGAGGCCACGTTGGTTCATATTTATATTATTTTATTTTCATAGATAAAATATTCATTCGACGTAGTTTTAGAAAAAAAGACAATTAAATGGAAAGAAAAGGAAAATGTTAGGTCACTCTTACAAAATGTCGACCAAAGTGGTTATCAAAATATAATATCGACAAAAAGTACATAATGTTTATGTTCTCAGACCAATCATATAAGTAGATAGACACACAGTACAGTGTGCTTGTTATTATTAACTTGATAACGTTAAAAAAACAAAAACAAAATTTGTAATGAATCGAATTCCAAATAAGTTCGGTATTCAAAGAATTGAGTTTTTTTTTTAATACAGTTTAACACGTATACGTTTGCCAAAATAAACTCATGGTTGAAATCCTCAAATCGGATTTGAACTCTGATCCAAACTTATATTACTCCACTCGAAATAAACAATCAATATATTATATCCCACTCGAAATCTCCGTCAATTGATCACCACACATCCATTTGGTAAAAACAAAAAATATTAGTGTGTTGTTACGTCGGTTCGAGGAGAGATCTGGAGTGGTTATAATGTTTCATTAAAATGGACGGCTTAGATGTGCGAGAGATCTTGTGGGCTCCGACTAATTTGGTACCAGACGGTAGATGTGATGCTTTACGCGTATCATACTCTATTACTCTCCTCATACTCTCATAGTACAACGCGTGTTATACTCTATTACTCTCCTCATACAGACACATGTCAATCGTTCATTTTGCTCGGTTCAAATTTTAGTATTGTTTTTGTTTGTTTGAAAAGATTACTAACATCCGTACACATACAACAGAGTTTCACTTTCAACTAATTAAGGCAAAGCCAAAGCATAAAAAACAACGGCCCAAGTTGCAACCAAAGCCCCTAATGGAGAGGACACGGCCCAACCTGCACAAGGATTAGCCTGAGTAGTCGTGGGGTTGTAACCACCACCTCCGGTGAAAGAGGTTGGTGTGGGGGTTGGTGTGGTGGTGCCACCGCCTACACCGTTTGACGTGGTCGATGCCACGGTGATTGCTAGCTTCATACCGCCCGTGCAATGGCCGGGGATTCCACAGATGAAGTAGCGAGGACCAGTGGTCGTGAGAGATATGGTCGTGGTTCCACTGCTGTCAGATGTAATGGAGTTCCCTAAAGTGCAACTCTTGTAGTCATTCTCGCTCACTTCATCCACAGTGTGACCCGCACCGTAGGTAAACACTGAGTAAAACCATTGTGTAACAATATTAATGCTATCGTTTTGTTAGATTTTTCGTTTCACATTATCATTCTATGCAAACAATAATGTCAATCATCATTCTATGCAAAATATAATCTCATCGAAATCATTTTATCATGTCATTAATATTAGGCTGAATTAGGGTTTTTATCTTGGCCTTTCTTTTTGTCGCAACTAAATAAATATATGTGTGCATAGAAGAGGTAATTTATATATGATTCATATTTTTTGTCCAAAAAAAAAGAGAGTCATATTATATATATCTAATTCTCGAGAGAGTTAAGAGATGATGAATCACCGATGGTATCGCCGACAGCGAAGCTCTTCCCGGTGGTGAGAGGAGTATAGTCAGTGCCAAGGGACCAATTCACGGTAAGAGTGGTGGATGAGGCAGGTGCCACCATATAAAAGAACAGGCCTAGGAGGGCAAGGCAACCAAGAAGTGTGCTCATATTGTTTTCTACCCTTTGTTTATAAATATAAGAGAATACTATTTTATGACAATTTCTTGGGACTTTTATACATGTTTGGTAGGGTGTGTGTTTTGTTGGAGTTTAATTTAGTCGACTTATAAAGGGATTAAACTCATGATTAAGGTTTGGACTTCCGGATATTCTCGAAAAACGCTTTTGCAATATATAAAATATATATTATTTCATAAAACTTTTTTTATCGACCATATTTTTACACACACTTACACCAACGCCCAAATAAAAAATCTACGTACATATATGATATATATTCTAATTAATTTTAACTTTTAACTCGGGAAATTTAAAAGAAATCTGAATGGCATCAGAGATTTTTTAAAACAATTTCAGGTGTTTATTATCTGAAAAATATAGTTCTTAAAAATTTTAGAAAATACCATTTTTTTTTTAGTTGATAGTATCGTAGGACTTAGGAAGGCATTTTTCAAAATTTTATAGCTTGTTTATAGACTAAAAAAAATTCAGAATTCCTTCAAATTAAGTAATTAACCTCAAGATAATTCTTATTTTTTGTCTTTAACAATGGTTCTTAGTTTATACAGTAGTTTTTACTTTCGGTTTAATAGGAAAAGAAAAAAAAACGAAAAAATTGGTAGATCATAAGAGAGAACTCATGGGATAGCGTCACAGCTTCACAATGATTATATGTATAGACTACATCAAAAAGCAGGTGGAACTTCCGTTCCAAACAATAAGCCAAGCGAATTACATATCTGTGTATAATGGCCCAATCATTATTAGCTAGACTATGGTCTTTTGTGACTTATATAACTCTCTTTTTTTTTTGTCAAATTTTTTTTATTTGATTAAACTAACAAATGCATGATTTATCGATAAGGAATGAAGAGACATGCTTCAGGCTTACTCAACCTACAATCTAAGCTAATCAAAAGTTCTATATGTGATAAGTAGTCTTCAGAAAACATATGATCGAGACACCACAACTGATGATGTGTATATATATTATGGATGGATCCATATTCACAAATATGTTTTCTAACTAAAAAACTATTGTAGATACTATATTTTAGGGATACTTTTACCGCTATAAATGAAAATACGATTAACAATTCGACATGAGTAGAATATAAAAACAGAAATTTTAGGTGTTTTTGAACATAATCAAAGACATGATACAGCATTACAGCTGGTGCAACCCAACCTCGGAATCCAGCAAGGTAACAAACTTGTATCAAGTTAAATTATATATATACAATGGAAAGAGTGATGAATGCTTAATGCGTGGTTCCATACGCTAACCAAATAATTTGGAACAAGATATTTAGACTCATTAAAGCGAATCATGACGCAAGCCGTTGAGAAGATATCAAAGAAACCATATATGTATGTATATATATATATGTTGATTTCCAATTAACTTCCTATTATTTTTCTTCCCAAGTTTTTATTATTAATTATAACATATTTCGAAATTCCTCTTCACCATTACTTTTCCTAAAAAGACTAATGCAATCAGCTAGAGTTGAATTTCTCAAATTTAAATACTTTCGACATCTTAAAATTTGTCCATATTATGATTTTATGGACTTTTTCCATGCCCATTTTGTGTTTCAAGTGATAGTGGATGATTTCGTTCAAAAAAAAAAAAAAATGATGGTGGATGAATGCAGCTAGAAATACAATAAACAAAAGAAATCTAAATACCTTTAACAAAAAGATGAAGAGAAAGCTGCAAGATAGTGTGAATCTAAGCTCAAAACATAAAAAAGCTGCTGAAGAGAACAGTCGGCTATATTTGAGGTGTTTTCTTATTCAGATATAGTGAAAAGCTTTTCACACATAAGATGTTTGAATTATATCTATAGGCTAGGTCAAAAACAAAATTCATTATAGGCTTTACTTTTCTACCTTTATTTTTTGTTCTTCTAATAATATGTAGTTCTACTTTCTTTTTTTCTTTTCCTTTTAATCTATTGAGTCTTCATTTCTTTTGATGGGTCTTCATGATAAGACAATGATCATCATCTCTCTTCTACCATGAATCCCACGTACCGCTGATTTTCCGTTCCAATTTAACTTCACAAAAGATTACGGTTTTTTTTTTTTTCTTAACCCTTTTGTTTTACATGATATACATATTATGTAGAAATTATATTTATTTTTACTCTATATAGTACGAACGGAAGACATGATTGTTAGTGAAGTCCTATTGTAGCTATTTTTCAATTTTGATTAATAATTAGTTTTTTTTGGAAGGATCAAATTAATTTCCTCTTCTTTTAGTTTTATCTTTAACGTCTATAAGAAAATTAACTTTTGGTATTTTCTTTGAATTTTTTTTGGTATCATCTTCTTAGCTTAGCTATGTCGTTTATGTTGGATAATTACATATTAGATAAAGCGAACTGGTTGTTTAATGAGGATGATTATCCACTTTAAATCTAAGGTTTAAACTTTGAACTATACAAAACTATGTATATTGAAGAAATTACTTTGAGTTTTGGAGGGTTTTAGTGGGTTTCTAAGTTGTCCAATGTCCATCATATGGTTCATATCTCGAGGTGAATATGGATTTGATTTTTCCACGAATAGTTAGTTATACATGTGTGAAATGGTCGGCTAAATGTTTTTTCTATAAAGATGCAACCTATATACTATCAACACAAATAACTTAAATGTTGTCAAAAAACAAACAAACCAAACAACACATAACTTTTTTTTCGGGTTTCTAGATGTATAATTTGTTTTCATTCAAAAAAATTTAGTGATTAAAGGGTTAAAAGGAACCCACAAACTTTAAAAGTTCTAGAAAAAGACGAATTCCTTTTGGAAATAGATCCATAAATTAATCATTATACTTTCGATATATATAGATCATTACACACACAACCCTAAAGAGCAAAGAACATTGTGAAGTACATTTGGCGTAGAATACAGCTATTAGCGCCCAATGTCACCTACTTACCGACTTAACCCTTCTTTTTTTTCATCCAACCTTATTGTTTTTTCCAGATATTTATAACAGTTAATTCATTACGGCGACAAAAATGCAACTTACATAAAGAGAAACAGTGACCAAAAAAAAATACACAAATTAGAATATATATTTTTTTTTTAAAACCATAAAAACTAATTAATCTATTTGCTGAATTATGACTCTTCTTGAATCCTCCTTATTGTTTGATTTAAAGCTGTTGCAATATCGTCCACGGTATTCAGTTGGCTTCCTTCTTCAACCTGAACAAACCATTTATTCTTATGAAATATAACTATATATAAAGATTCCTAAAAAAGGTTGAAACGGGGACAAACATAATTTCATTACAAAATATCAATTTGCTTAAAATTGGGCTTATGAATATCTCCTCAACAAGTGGTGGCCTCACTTCGTTGTCCGTACATATTTCATCGACAATTCTATGACCACCAAACATATATCCACAGTAGTATACAACACCACGTATACGATAGATACACGCATATTGGTGTTTTTTTTTTGTAGGTTGGTCCCCTGAATCTTACAGGTACCATTAAGATACGCAATTTTTTGTGTCTAAAATAAAATGATGATTACGAGTTTGACCCACAACTATTGAGGCCCCATGCCCTAAGTGCCCAAACGAAGTAAGCAAAAACAAAGAGAATGATTTTAACTTTTATTCGCAACCTTTTTAAAGCCCAGATACAACGACAACTAGTACTAATCCAATTTTTTCCCCCAACAATAAGAGACAAAAAAATAAATCAACAAAGTGAAACCATATGCACCACACAGTTATTAATCACTTTAATCTCATGATTACCCCAAAAGCAAACAAAGTAATGATGAGAAGTTGAAAATGTACGTACCTTGACGCTGATGGAGTAGAGAATGGAGTTCTGGTGAGTGGTGACATTAAGATGAAGAAGAGTGAACCTTAAGCTTTGTAAAGAAGCTACGAGTTTGATAAGCTGCTTTGGTTTCTTCTTGGCCAATATCTTGATGTTCGCGTGGCTTTCTGCCACCGTCACTTCTATCTCCGCCGATGAAGATGAGCTTTCCGGTACTTCTGATGACTTTGTAGAGAATTGAGGGAAGCTGAAAAAATCTGAGAAGGGACCCGCCAGCGAGCTAGTGCTAGTCTTGGCTCCTTCTACATCATGGGTCGTGGTTCTCTTAGGCACCATAGATTGTAAGATATGCTCTAGCTCTTTCACGTAGTTTATAGCTCCTCCTACTATCGACGCCTGATCTCCCTTTACCACCAAAAACCCGTTCAAATCAGATGCATATGTGTGTAGTTCATAAGAGATTGAAAAAAAATCCTTGGATATGTACGTATACACACGTATTGCGCAAATCTTTTATTTTGGCTTTTTGACCCCATATTGTAGGGTGGATCTCGGAAGATATGAAAGATCTCTAGTTGCATACAAGTTGATTCTTAAGAAATTATATTTAAAAACATCCTAATATTTTCTTAATCATATTGATTCTAGTTTTTGGTGTCACAGAATTATTTATATTAAAAATATTTAAAATATGTAGCAGAAAAGTTTAGTATGTAATATATAAACGCAGCACCTCTTGCATATAAGTTTACGGTTGATTTTCTTGTCGATGAATTGTATAAAAACATCAATATATTCTCAATCATCCTCATGGTATTCCGTTTTGTTAGTATATCTAAAGAATGACTTTTAGTTTATTAAGTTTAAAGAAGCCTGAAACACGCAAAACTGTGTACAAAAACACAAACATTTGAAATATCAATTACATAAGAAAAAGACCCTGAATAAATGATATATATACTTATATAGCATGCACATGAGGAATTAAAGACTGAATTAGTAACTTACCCTTTGAGCATACGACGACGGCATTAAAGAACGGAGCACGGCGAGGTACTCGTTCATCTGTTTCCGACGATTTCTCTCGACGGCGATATGAGTCATTCTCTGGTTCTCGATCTCTTCCTTGTTCTTGCTGTTTCTTGTTCTCCTCCTCTTCCTCCGCTGCTGCAGAGGAGGATGATGCTCCACATCATTGGCGGGAAGACCAAGCTCTTCTATCAATGAAGGGATTAATAAAGGGTGTTGTTGATAGTCTCGCCACTGACGATCTTCGTCTTTACCGTGTTCCACAAAGCTCTGTTCGTGACATGACTTATCAATGTTGTGCTTCGTATCTTGAGCTACTAATTCTTCTTGAGAGTACAAGTCGTGGAACATAAAATCTTTACAGTTGGAGAGGTATCCGAATGGACCTTGCGGGTATACCATAGCCGCTAAGGGCATTTTTAAGCCGGAGACTGATGAAAAGATATATTCAAAATATGGAAGAAAACAAACTGATTTGAGACCGTCAAAAAAAAAAGACAAGGGATTTGAGAAATCGAGAGAGAAAGAGAGAAGGAGAGAAAACAAAATTTAGACAGGAAGTGTTTGTCGCTCTCCTTTTTGTCTCGAGGGGAAAATAAAGGCAAAAAGGGTTAAGCCCACTAAAGGAAACTAACCTTGGTATTAATTATATGAAGATTCTTTTAAAATTCATTTTTACAAAATATTAAACTCCCAAAAACTCACCGGCATGGAGGAAGAGTAGGAGAGTGAATCTTTAACAAAAAAAACAAAAAAAGATAGGAGAGTGAAAGAGGAAATATGAAGATCAAACAAAGTGGTGTGTTTATTTATTGGGGGACTCTTCAGAGAAGCTTTTTAAAGCTATAAGGCTAATTGTTATATATATTTTAGAAGCTCAGAATAGTTGACCCAAAATCAAAGCTCCCAAAGAGTACAATTGTAATAATCCCAATATGGAAATAACTTCTTCATACTTAAGTTAGACGTTAAACAAAAAATTCATGAATTGTATCTAGAAAAAAATAAATTTGATTGCTGTCAAAAAGAAAAACTAAATTTGATTATATTGTAATTGTATTACTAAAATTTATTTTGTGGACTATTCCTAAAAAAAAAAAAATTAAAAATAAATAATTTATTAAGCAATGGTAAAAGCTGATATAGTGGGAAGTGATTTTTATTGACGTGCATGCGAGTGCAAGTAAAGTGGTGTGGTGGTCATTATAACCAGTTCAAATATTTTCCAAATTTTTCCTAATAGTGACGCCTTTAAATATGGCACTAACATCAATTAAAAAAATCATCGGTTCGTTAGTGTTAATATGTCATGTTGCGGATTAACGATTTCTCCAAAAAGAATCAAGACGTGCTAATCTACTAATTCTTTTTGCATTAAATTTTTTTGGTGATAATTAAAAGGAAAAGAGAAAAAATAAACGGAAATGTTCATTTGAACAATATAAAATTTTCAAAACATTCTATGCTTAATTACCATAGAAAACTATTTGATCTTCATTTGACGAAAATAAAAATTTTGCATTTACATTTTGTAACAATTTTGGGTTTAAAATTCTACTGTTCCAGAAATTACCATAGAATATCTATGCATTTCCATGGAATCAGTTACACTAATCAGCTTGAGTTTATGGTTACTAATTACTATTTAAAGATACGTAGAGAGGTATAGATACATGTATACATACAGAGACAAGTTCGCACGTGGGATAGTAGCAGACCGGTCCACAAGACCAAAATAATCTGTTTGCAGACTTGGGTCGTCAGGTTACACTCAAGATCGATTTTTTTTTTTTTTTAACCCTACACTCAAGATCGATTTATATTGAAACAAAATAACGTATATCTATATTTTTATAATAAAATAAATGTATTTTATATGTAATATATGGCTTAGTATCCGATTAAACTTGAAGTCTTTTTTAAAAATGTTTATCAAAAAATACACACCCTTTTTTTTTGTGCAAATCAGAAAATACACATCCAAAATATATTGGCTGGTGGGGTATCACTTTATGTCAGGTTTAACAAATTTGTTTCGTGCTGTTAAGAAATATTTAAATCGAGATATCCACTTGGTTGGCATGGAAGAAAATGATGGCACTAGTTATGTAATTTAAAATTTTTGTTTTTTTCGTCATCAAAAACAAAAGTTATGTAATTTAAATTAGATGGCATCTTTTTATTATTCTGATCTAATCACTCCGGGAATATGTAATAGTTATAGTCCAACTATAATATGAAAACAAAATTTAAAGAATTAGATAGATGTGACTAGGCTGCGTTGTGTAATCAAATTTGGTCGGACACTTGGGATCTTTAAATCTGAACCAATTTGCCGAAAATATAAATCAAATGTGAACATAAAACCCCAGGACAAAATTTTCATGATAATACAAGAATCTTGTTGGATGCACTTGAAATAAACTAAATTTAAGCTATAGTAATCTTGTCTCGTCTTTGAATCAGTATACCTAATTAACAATTAATTAACTAAATATTTTATTATTGGTTAATTATTATTTTTTTTTTTTGTCAACCGGTTAATTATTATCTAATCATCTGAAATTTGTTCGATCGTCCTCTGTGTTTATTACCTTTTCATCATATTTAACATGTCGATGTTTCCCACGAATGACATTTATTCAGAGTTTTGATTTTGATGTAGACGTTCAAAGATAATCTGTTTTTCTGTTTTCTGAAAACATTAAAAAAAAAAAAGGAGATGAGAAACCATGAGCATACGTCCAGAAGAGTCCATGTAACCTCACAATCTTCTATTTTCTTGTCTCTCGATCAAGTACTTTCCCAAGAACACAGCTTACAATTTTCCCATGGGCTTGTTTTCTCATGCATCTTTCGAATAATTTCCCCAATCACTGTTAGCTTTTTCTCCATGTTTGTTTCATTTAATTTGATCAAATCCAAACTGATTATATTAATTACATTCAAGAAAAAAGAAACAAACAAACGTTCCATATTTATATTACATTGTGAACAAAAATAAATTAAATACTTAAGATTTGAATGGTGAAGGCGATGGGGACGGATAAACCATCAGCTGTTTAATCTATTTTAATTTTAGGGAAGACAACAAACTGCTGTAAACTAATTAATTACATATTGTATCGATGATTTGAGTCTAACGTGTAAATTGTTATCTATAATATACATTTTCTAGAATTTGTTTACTTGTATGGTGATTGATTAATACTAGGACTCAGACCCCCGTGATGTCGCGGGGAAACTATTTTAGAAAAGTAAATATATTTTAAATTTAAAACTATACATTATGAAATTATTTGAATATAATAGAATAATTTGAATACATAAACATTAAACATAAACTGTTAGTTAAAACACAACCATCAAAATGAAAACATATCAACAAAAAATATTATGTAGAATAGACATAACTTTGTAAAAAATATTGCTTAAATTATTATAAATATATAAGATATCTTATGAAGAATTATGGTAAAGAGTTACAATTAAAAAAATTATAATGACAAAGGGATCTTAACTAAAAATATTGAATTAATGGTTGTAATGAGTAAATTTAATTTTAATAAATAATTATAATGAAAATTGTATTTAATAATGAGTGGAACAATATCAAAGAAAAATTGAAATTAAAATACACAACTTTCAAAAACATGATAAAATAAATTTAAATATTAAAAAGGTTTTTAACAAAAATTACGATAAATAGACCCAACTGTAAATTCTATATTAAGTTGTATTAATTTTCTCTATTGCTATAATCATTTCTAAAATTTTAGTTAGATTATAGAATAACGTTGAATATGAGATATTAATATTCAATTATTTAGATTCAACATAAAGTGACAAATTTGTTTCAACGAACTTGTTTGTTACTGATGAAGAGAAAAATATAAAGAGAGTTCAGAAGACATGACTATTTAAATAGACACACGTCAATGACATCATACACCTATTAGAACGAAAGTTGTGATGACAAAATATAAATAAAATATAGTGAAAAGACGCAACTCTATAATGAACTGATACAATTGTTTGATTTTAAAAAAAAAACAAATAAAAACAAAAAATTTACGAGAAGGTACTACGAAAAATCGCAACTGTTTGCAATTGATTATACCTAATAATTCATATAAACTGCTTTCAAATAGAAGGTATCTTTATTACCATATTGAAAATTTCAAATTCAAAAACTCACTATATAATCCATCTAACTGTTGAAAAAAAACATAGGTATTTTTATTAAATTTTTATATTTAAAATTAACTAAAAGTTGTAAATTAACCAAAAATATTTTGTTAAATCAAGAATTGGAGGAATTTTTTTACTTTTAAAATAATGAATGCTAGAGAATAATAATTTAGAAAGTTGTAAACACTGTTGAGAATAAAAATTTATATTATTTTGTATCATAGGAAAAAAATGAAAACAGTTCAAACAGACAAATATATATAGATTTCAAAAGATACGAACGTTACAATAAACACAACTCTACAATGAACTGTTGTAACTTTTCATAAGTAACCGTTTTAATGAACCATCACAACTTTTTGGAAAATATCCAACAGGTACGATTGAAAAAACATAACTGTTGGTCACATTTATTCGGATTGTTATTATATATAGATTACTTAAACTAATAAAAAGACGTTAAAATAAAATTAAAAAGTACATTTAAACCATTATTCTCTGATTTATTTATATTGCTATTGCTATACCTTAATCTGTATATGTCTCTTTTATATCATTTTAAGTTTTTTTTTTTAACACCTACATCACTCTAAATTTATGGTAGGAATCCACTTATTTCTTAGATGTTATTGTCTTTTCTTGATTGTTCAATGTATTTCCGGGATCTTTGGTTTAGAAAAATTTTCTCGTCTACGTAATTATTTATGTAGTATAGGTTTATCTATATGCAAGAATACTCTACTAAATGACTGCAACTGTCATTAAGTAATGATTTTAATCGTTTCATTATCTTATACTACGAACTACAAGTTCACATTCAATATAGTTTAATAATTCTTTGATGATATAACAACTAATTTTTGACAGTTGACATAAAACAATTAATTTCGACGGTTGACAAAACAATTATTTTTGACGAAGGACAACCATGTGTCTTCCATACACAAATTAACAAACACTCATACTTGTTTTAGCTTAATAAAACGCTTTTATCACTAAACCCGCAGTCTAGCTACAACTTGAATTCTACTACGATTAGTATAAATGAGTCAAAATGTAAAAAATAAAAAATATAAATAATTAAAGATCTGTATAGAAAAAAGGAAAGAACAAAAAAAAAACAGGGGTAACTGAGAATACAGTAATTTAACTATCGCGCAACAGGTTGCAGGTCTTTCATTGTCGTATGTATTCAAACATACACACTTCTATAGTTCTCATCTCATGTCTATTTATTTACAGAACATAAAATCTGTGATTGTGATTTCATTTATCGGGTAAAGAAAACTCTACGTAATACGTGTTTAATACATAATTCGTGAATCTTGATGCTCTGGCCAAAACTTCGTCGGATTGTGACAACTCTTTTCGTCTTAGTAAAGGATTCATGATTTTTTTATTACTGTTATTGTCAGTATATAAAGACTCTCTTATTTCTTCTCTATTATTGGTTCATGGCATGTTTTTTTTAAGAAATTCGCAAGATCTTATCACTGGTTCTCGGTCACATACTATATAGTATTAAGTATATATATTACTTTTATAATACACACAAGCTTAACTTTATAACTAAGACTTTCAAAAAAACTATTTATAAACAAAAACATCTTTACATACGTATACATTTTTTTTATTGAAATAGGGGACCAAAATCTTTTGCCATAGTTATATTTAGGTATTTAATGAAAACACTAACACATTTTCAACGTTTCAACTTTCAGTCCAAAATTACTGTGTTGGTAGCAACAAGAGAGAACATTCACAAAACACAACAAACAACTACTCCCAACTGCGACTCTTGCTCTCACCAACTCTAAAAAACTTCGGAATAGTTAAATTTTGATATAGTCAAAAACATTGTTCAATACTTTATTCTGGCTTGAATTCTTGAAGTTTCATTTCGCAGTTAATATAATTAGCTAGTAATGACGAGATTAGCCTTTTAACGAGTTTGAAAAATTACAATATAATAAAATAAAAAGGAGTAGTTTACAACTAAACATCCTGATAAAACCAGCCTTGTTCCATGTTTTAAAATAAAATTCCTTAAGTGGTAAAGGAACATTAGCATGTGGTTCGTTTAACCGTAAATCCCGCTGCCTGAAATTCTAGCGGGAGATATATCGTGTACTTTGTCCGGATCAATTCCTTATGAGATTCTCATAATATTAATTTAGTTTAGCTAATAATAACTTTAAACAGATTTATTGTATAAAACTTAGAACAAGATCGTCGGTCACATCTTGTTCTGCTTCTCGGATTGGGCGTGAAGTATAGAATAGATCAATATAAAGCCCACATTCTTTTCGTTTTTTTAAATTATATATATGTTTATTTTTTACGTTATATAATGTTGATTTACAATAGAGGTCACAATCGTATATATGTATATTTCAATGTCTATCTTTAATTCTTCTTGAGCTAAAAAAAANAAAAAAAAAAAAAAAAAAAAAAAAAAACCGATACTGAATACTAAACCCCTAAACTTTATGTAATGATGGCATGCACTTGTACACCAAACAAATGAAATTTTTTTTTGAACGAAAAAGTACTTCAATTAAAATTAGGGTTGCTTATATAAAAGGAGCCTCTTTTGCCAATCAATCGATCTGTTTGGTGATTCTGGGTACGAAGAATAAAATTAAAATAACAACAGTCAAATTTAGCATATAAAGAAATAACATCGTGGAGAGTCCCATAAAATTCCTTCACATAGAGTTTCTGATTAAGAACTTGGACCAGCATTAACAAGTTGAAAGCTAAAGAAATGTCTTTGATAGAGCTTCTGATTAAGAGCTTCGACCACCAAATGAATAAGAACCATTAATTCAACTGTTTTGACAAACGAAAAAAAAAAAAAAACCATTCAACATTTCAACTGGTTGATGTTAAAAAGAACCACACAACTCATTTTATGGGTCAATATTGTTTTTCTATACCATCTAGGCATCTACAAAAACCATATAAAGGCTTAAGAAAGGTTCTAAAATTTTCAACAACTTTTCAACCTTTTATCCAAAAACATTATTACTAGTATTTTGAGAATCCTTTTAAATTTGGGTGGTGTGGTTTCTAAAATTTTAGCATTTTTGACAAGCAACAAAAATAATAGGTTTAAGAATTTTCTACTTTCGTAACTATTAATGCCAAAAAAAAGGTTAAAATAATGACAAAATTAAGATAATAAAAATTGGTTGGATAAATGACAAAGAGTAAGCTGCGGTTCATGTTAATAGCAGACAAATCTAATTCAATAACTAGGATAATAATGACATTCGTGCCGACCCGATAAAAGATCCTCCAAATATTTTTAACGCGTTTGGAAAGGAGTCTGAATAGGCTTTGTGTATACGCAATTTACTTATTCTGTTTTTCCAGTTCTTCCTATCCAAAACAAGACAATTTTAATCTATTTTCTAATGCGATCGAGAATATAATCATTTTTAAAACATGTATTTAATTATTAAATTAAAGTTTTGATGTAATTGAGTTTCCCGAGAAAACCGGGGATGTTGATACCTAAAATTCTGTGAAATGTTGAAAGTTTGCAGTTGGAGTGACTCGGGGACTTCAAGATTCGCTTCCCAAACATTACTTCTCAGTTTTTACCTTTTTTTTATTACTCTTTCATCTATGATCTATCTGCCTTGTCAGTTGTCACTCCCTACCATCTGACCTAATTACTTTTACCATTGTATAATTGTGACTATACTACATATATTCCGAAACCGTAATCAACATACGAGTCTGAACTTTCTATTAAGATTTTGTGGTATTTCGAATAGCACTAATTTTGAGGACAATGAGACTAACAAATACTACACTACAGTTGTAATATGAACAGTGGAATATGCACATGATAACAAGCCGAAGACTTAAATATAACTATATTTTTTTTTGTGCAAACAAGAACTTTCATTACTTAAAACTTTAAGAGAGAGAAGTTCATACAATCAAAGGTTAAAACATAACAAGAGGGATAGAGATAATGGTTACATGAGTTTTCCAAAGGAGTACAGTTTGAAAAATCTTTTGAGACCATTGTGGAGTCGACCATGAAGAATAACTTCGCGACTTCCTTGATCAGCTTGTGATCATAATCGACATGCGCAAAATATGCGACCAAGCTTTTAGAAGGGTGCTCCATGAGGGAGACAAGGATTAGGGTGCCAGCCAATATGATAAGGATCATAACCAAGAAACCAAGGATCTTCAAACTTGTGGGCTCATAACTCTTGGCATTAGATGAAGCTAACTTCGGGAAACGAAAGTAAAAGGTGCAAAACCGTAACATAGCAGGTGAGTCCTCCCTCTCATGAAGCTAATAGCCATGGAGGTTAAGGAGTTTCACACAAAGCTTGTATTCAGTTTCACCTTGGTAGAGAGGAAACAACCTGAGCTTACATCCTTTTGGCAGCTTGGTACAAATGGTAATGGAGCTCTCAACAAGGGTGTAGTAATATAGATAGGTGTAACATCGTAACATAGTAGGTGAGTCCTCCCTCACATGAAGCCAGTGGCCATGGAGGTTAAAGAATTCCACACAAAATTTGTAGTCGAAATTAGCAAAACATCGGAGAACAAACCCTAGGTTCAAAAGGGAATAAGTGGGATTGGGGGTTTTACAAGTAAGGTTCATGAACGTGATGGTATCATTAGGTGAAACTAGAGACCAGGTTCTAATAAGCAATATTGACCAACAAAGCAACAATGTTTGACTAGAAAACAGTCGACGTCTTCTATCAACTGATTCTAGAAAAAACAAAATTACGCTAAGTTGAGGCAAGGAGAAATTTATAACGGACCTGGATTTTATGGATATTTTATGGACATATGAATTGTGTAGCACCTTAATGGGTTGGTCCAACAGGAAGAGGTTAATGGGCCTAGGCCCACTTGGCAAAAAACAGGGTCCAAACAAGGGATACCCAAGGCAATTAGGTTAGCGCCGCCAAGACTCCTCTTTTCTTTCACCGTCGCATCAGTTCGTCGGAATCTACAGGCCTTCGTCGGAGCAATCGTACGCGGGACTTTCCCCAGTTGGGTCCACCACGAAAAACTGATGAAAGTTCTGGAGGGTTTCACTTGGAGGATAGTTGAGATGGTTCGCAGCGCCGGCGTCGAGGTACGAAGGTAGAACGTTTTAGATGTGGTCGAGAGCTTGCCAGATTCAAAAGATTTGGGTGTGCTACAAGAGTCACTCCCAGTTCCGTCAGAAGAAATCCTGCTGGTAGAAGAAAGCTCCTTTGGGTTCAGGTTAGACAGGGGGAACAAATCCGGGGATGGGATTAGTTGATGGCTAGATCCGATGAGCTTCTCAAAACTCATCTGAGGGATTCCACCGTCGAATAAGGGGACCAAGAGATAGGGTTGAGATGATTGAGTAGACAGCCAAGGCGAAAGTAAAAGAAAGCACAATAGAAGAAGAAAACAAGCGGAAGATTTAAGTTCTCGACGCCGACAATCAGAGACCTTGCCGACGTCGGAGGGAAAGTTCAAAGTAGACGTTTCAATACTCGGGCCTGGGAGAATAATATATCTTGATATTATTTAAATTAAATATAACTATATATGGTATATTAATCACATTCGAGAGCTGACCAAAAAATAATCACATTTAAAGTTTCAAACACATAATTCAATAGGTTGTTCAGCCAAATTTCAAAGCGAAATCACAATCAAAGTTTGAAGCACATTATTCAACTTCTCAAACTTAAGTATTATGTCAGAAAATAAACATTTATATATTTATTTTTCATCCACATGAACAACATTTATATATAAGTTTAGTGCTTTCTTGTTTTTTTTTTTTTTTACATTGTCATAGAGATGTTGTGATGTGATATAACTCAACTGGTCTATTCCGGTGGTTTATATACACAATGGAAAATAATAAATCAAGTGATGAAGTTAATTTGTCAAAAATAGCTTAGCTGTCTCATTGAAAAACAAATGCGTAGGATCAATCTTACGTGCCTCTTATACAAAACAAAGTACGAGATTGGGTCAAGTAGTGAATGATTGAATTCTATTTATTCTATTCAAATAGCTAGGCTTTCAACACTATACACATCCTCACTCTATATATACATTTTTTTTTATCGGAATGATACATCATTTTATTAGAAACAAAACAAAGGAAATGGCACATCTTTAACTATGCAACTAGATTTGTAGGGTTCAATTTCTATAGCTGAACAGCATCCAATAACTCTATATTACAGTTCAGTTACTTTTTTGTGCATATAAAAAGAAGAGTTCAATTATATATGACTATGTGTGCTATTATTATAAAGCGATATCAGTTTCTGGAAAAAAATATCTAAAGCTAGTCTTTTGTAGTTCATTACTTTGAACTATCCTTTAAATTGGTCAATCGGGCCAATGTTCATATGTACTCCAAATAATAGAAATGAAAGTTTAGCATGTTAGATTCCATGTATGATATGATCACCTCTTCAGCAGATTTCAAGTCCCATATGTTTTTAATTTTATTATTTTGTCTTTTTTATTTCTTAGAAAATATTAAAAATGCATCTCCTATTATAATTTTATATTTCTAAATAAAATCAAATTCTTTATGTGAATTTTGTATCTGTATTTTTTTTTTGTTTTAGGTAAATTTAGTGTTTGTAATTTTTTTAATATTTTCAATGTACTTTACTAGTTAAAATATTTATGAATATATTGAATTTTTTTTTGTGAATATAGATTTTGGATACAAAGTTTCTCGGTATGAATTTTGATGGATTTCGAATCATATATTTTAAAATTACGATTTCTTTAAAATTGGTGCACAGTCATAAATACGATATATATGTTTTTTTTTGTCGGTAAATATGACATATATGTGGATTTTAAAAACAATATACAAAAAACTGAATTTTAAAATAGCATCTATTCATGGTCATAATTTGCTTTCACATATATTTCTTTTGCCTTGAAAATTTCATTCGCCAGTTTAATAATCCACATGATTAGTAAGGTAGCGTAACTAAGGCCCGCATTAAATTATTGGGCTTATTTGGAGATAAATATTTCTTAGCTATTTGGTCTTCTAATGTTTCTAAAGCGGCAAAGCCGTCAAATTGGATTATAGTTTCCTTCCTCACTTCTTCCTTTACTCGACTGGAATCATTTTTCAAAAGATGTTTATCTTTTGATCAAATTCTTTTTGGTGTGAAACATAAGCAACAAATGGAGCAAACAAAACAAACAGAACGAGTTAACATTTTAGAACCACAAGTGAAACAAGCAATATAGAATGAGAAAAGCCAGATTTGAACGGTAACCATACAATACATATACAATAATTATCAAACTTTCAAGTCGATTTGCATACCTATACATAGACTGAACAAATTTTAATCAATTGACCAAATTTTTCATATTTTTCTTTTAAATATATTTTAGTTACAGAATTAACAACAAAAACATGTCCTAAATACACCTAGTCTCATGCCTAACAAAATAATGTTATAAATAACTTTTTTCTGGGATAACTTAAATGTGTCCCGTTTATATATGATCATTTGTATTTTCTATCTTGTAGGAGAAAAAGAACCACATTCAACCAAATATGGTAGATGTAGATTCTGTAAATTGGACCAAATACATGGCCAATAACCTAACTGTTGGCAGTATATTTTGTTCAACATAAAACAATTAGCTAACGAGATCAGAATATGTGGCTCTATATCAATGGTTTTCTAACGCGGAACTATTAAATTTGAATCCATTTCTAACCTATTAAAATTTTTGTGTCATAGCTAATTGATTTTATGACATGTTGACGTGTTCGTTTATGCGGAGACTATTAAATTTGAATCCGTTCCTACTCTTTTTAAATTTTTAGGTAGATGATTGGTCTTTTTTTATATGCTGACGATTTCGTTTATTCGCAGAGTATTATTTTTTTTTGAATTTGCTCGTACTTTAATTTTTTTTAGATAAATGATTGAGTTTTTTTTATATGCTGACGCTTTCGTTTATGCAGAAACTATTAAATTTTGAATCTACTTTAATTTTTTTTTTTAGATATATGATTGGTTACTTTCCAACGTTTTGCACTAGTAAAACTCGGTCATATAGCCATAGGAGATTAGTACGAATTGAGTAGTAGCAAAATATATCCACTGTCGGTTACAAATTAGTGACAAAGTTTGAGGTTGAAGATTTTGTAGCAAACATGTAGCTAATCGTAGGTATATAGTAATGAATGGTGACGAAAGGTTTTTGTTGCAAATTTCTTACAAAATTTGTGGCGATCGTTGTTGTAGCTAATGTAAACACAACCGACGTCGTCACAAAATGTAGTTAATAAAAGTGTAACAAAAAGCTAAGGAAAAAACAGTAATAAATAGACATCCTTCTCGTGTAGTAAGCAAGATGGTCTTTGTCGTTATTGGTAGTGATGTAGTGGCGCCTGCATATAAACATGTAGATGTTTGAAACGCTTAAAGCATTTTAATAAAATAACCAGACAGGTGAAGGGAAAAATGTCATTGATAATCTATCATGTTAAAAACACATCCAATTACATAATATTACATAAGTCATTACAAAAAATATGAAAATACTTATAAATTTATATCAGTGATAATCTAACATCATAAGTGTCATCACCAATTACATAATATTACATCAGTCATTACATAAAATATGAAAATACTTATAAACTTATATCATTACACTTTTTTCTTGCCATTGTTAGCAACTAAACGAATGAAATGTTGATGCAAATATTCCACAACCGTTTCTAGATATTTCACCCTGTTCCTTAAGGCAATGACTTCACTATCGCTGCTTCTTTGTGCAGTCTCTTCCTTCCTCATAGTTTCTAGAGAAGTACTGCATATTTTGTCTTCGTCCAATTGAGTGTCATCACCGAAATCCATCTGATCTTTAAGAACAAGAAAGAACATGTTTTAGTCATCTGACTTGATCAAAAGAATGTCATTTTTTTTTTCTTTTTTTTAAGCATGCAGCATTACAAACTATAAATTTCTAACCTGCATTTGCCTTATACCGCTGATATCTATCTTTAACCTGAGCAAATGAATGATAAAGATATTTACTGAATATGTCATTAGTTTAAAAACCCTCATGAAATTGGTGGTGAAAGATTGAAGCTATACCTTTGAAATATGTAATGGGAAGTCTGTATCTTGTGTCGATTCACAGTTGCCCAGAGGAGACAAACCAACTTCATCGCTTGTTTGCAATTCAGAAACATAGCTTGGAAACCAATTCCTTATATGAGGAGGTTCTGTTCATAAAACGGATCAAACCAGAAATCACATTACAAACAAAGGCGGGAATGATCACTACCATAAGTGAAAGGATTCTTACTTGAAAGTGGTGAGAGACTAAGATCCATATCTGCAATCTGCACATACGAACAAAATTATTATCTCTTAAGAAAAAAAGCAAAACGTATATGATGATCTCAAAATTGTCATAAATAGTATGTTATGTTCAGTCGTTTTCAAAAGTGCTTAAATATACTTCTGAAATTTTAGTGTTAGAAAGTTTTCAAAAATATTATACCCGATGATTTTGATCGTTTTTTATGGCGAATGTTTAGGGGGGTGTATTCAACTTGGCATTTTAAGTGATTTCTGTGAAATTTACAAATTCTATGTTATTCAATCATGAATTTTAAAAAGTCTATTAAAATCCATTGTTATTGAACTGATGATTTAAAAATCTACTTTAAAATCCATTCAAATCCACTGTTATTGAACTGATGATTTAACAATCTACTTTAAAATCCACTTTTATTCAAAACAGTTTTGTGGATTAGGATTTTAATAATTTTTAGGATTCTGGAGGATTTGTTTAGTTAAAAATACGGAAATCCAAATCTCATGGTTTTAGGTGGGATTTGAAAGAATTTTACAGAAATCATATGAATTTCCCTAAAATTTATCAAAATTCTAAATTTACTAAATCCCATCAAATTTTCCAAAATCATGGTTTGAATACACCCCCCTTAGTTTCTTTTTAATGAGTTATTTTCTAGAATATATATAAGTGATACCATAAGATTTCATACCAAAAATTGTAGGGAAAGTGTCATAAATATCACTAAAATAGGTTTTTATTCCAAAAAATAGCACAATTTATTTTTTTTTCTCCAAAAATACCACTAAAATGTATTTTTTTTTCCAAAAACACCACATAACTGAACTAAAGTTCTAATACTAAAACCTAATTTCTAAATTCTAAATACTAAACCCTATCCCTAAAAAGTATATCCTAAAACTAAATGTGTCAACCCAAACCTAAAAAAAATAATTCTACATCCTTAAAAATTAATTTTTTTGTGTTTGTGTTAATTTTGAAAAAAAAAAGACTTTTGTGGTATTTTTGGAAAAAAAAAACTAAAATATGGTATTTTTGGAAAAAAAAATTTAGTGGTATTTAAATGAATTTCTCAAAATTGTACCCGAACAACCTAGTCCTTGAAAATAGAAATCTTCTTAATGGCTAAGTTTTATAATTAATACATGCTGACAAAAAAATGAGAAAAATCCAAATATTTTCTGAAGAGTTTGGATGGAGAGACAAAACTCTACGAGATATACTTAGATTTAGTTCAAATATCGAAACAAACAAGCATCATAAATATTTCTCTTAATACTATACATATTTTTCTTCCTAATATTACAAACTATTTATTCAAAAAAAATATTATAAACTATAAGTTGATATCCGAACAAAACAAAACTCAGTTCTAGAAGTATTATGTGTTCTCCACAAATATATCAATATATTTGGTTTATTCGTTTTATCAAATAACCTCATCTGATAATTTGTTTTAAAAAAACATACATACTATAATAAATAATAATACAGAACCATATTTGAAAGCTTTCGAGATAAGTTTCAAGATGATAAGATTCATGAGGCTTACATATTATTTATGTCTTTTTCGGAAATTGTTAGAGCATTAAATTTTCGATCAGTAAGACAATTGTAGCGGTGTGTATAAAATCGCATATTATACGGACAAGCGAAACCTTAGGGTTTAAAATATCTGTCATTTTTTGTTTGTAATTAAGCACTTATGTGATGAGTTAATTAGCAGTAGTAGCTCAGGAAATTAATTAACTTATTCGCTTAATTTTTTATAATTGCATTTGTTGACAAAATATAAATGATATACTGTAGTAGGAGTGGTTGTTCAAAAAAAGAAATACTGTAGTAGGAGTATTAATTTTCTTTTCAGGTCTTATTTCTAAAGTTGAAAATCGTCCCAATGAAAGGGAAAGTTGAATCACCTCACATTATCCTTTATCCAAAACTAATAGTATATTACTTATATCGGGCCGTCGTTTAAGTCATCGCATCATATGATATACACATCTCCACTAATTAATCCGCACCAAAGTGATCAGATATATAAATGATTATGATTATTTAAACTGATTCCACAGAAAAATAATAAATCAATAACTAGCTAGCTAGTTGGAGAACGACGTGATCACAACATGGGATTATCATGATGATGCAAGTATATCACCAACTGCTGTATTCATAAATCACATTTACGACACTATCATTGTATAATTGCGTTGACCTAATATGTTAAGACCACATCAAGCTCTTTTTTTCTTTTCTTAAATACTAATCTCTGTCGAAGTTGACTCGTAAGAGATAAGTTTGATCTCGTATTGGTTTTAGTCATTTTTACGACAATATATGTAAAGCTTTTGGATCAACAAATCTTTCTTTAGTATACATAAAGTGCCAATATATATAAAAAACCCTCAATGATCTAACTGTAAGACTCTTTCAAACTTGGGAATTAATATTTGCAAGTGACAGTACCACTTCCTCCCAAAACCGGTTGATTTCTCCGTTTTGTATCATTTTAAATCGAGTTACACATCATAAGAAAAAAACCGTAAAATAAAGTACCAAACCATCACAACAATCACTTTTGGATTATATTCATAACAGATTTGCTTGGTCCATAAAATATAATTTGTTCAATAGTAGTGCCTTTTGTGAGATCTGAAAAGTCAACCATCATGTTCATTAGGCAAAGCAAACCGCCCCTAAATTAATGTATCAACGTTCTTATAATATCATCTCCTATGATCTTACCATCACCTTTTTTTGTTTTTGTTTTGTTTCGAATGCGAAGTAAAGACAAAAAGAACAAAATGACGAGGCTTTTGTTTTTATAAAGCTCTTTCATCGGCAAAGCTTTGGTCCTCATGAAACCGGGAAGTACATACAATTACTTACCTCCACACCGTCAGATTGTTAAACCATTTGCAACCATCGATGGTGGTCATGTCACGTTTAAGCTTCTTCTACTCTTGTTTCATGCTACTAGTACTGTTACAGCTCGGCGCGGCTCAAACCAACGAGTTTGATAATGACGACGACAGGGCAAAGTTCAGTCCAACCATGGCTATAGTCATGATCGTACTCGTTAGTGTTTTCTTCGCACTTGGATGTATCTCCGTCTACATGAGGAGGTGTCTCGAAAGAGCTCTAGGGATAAACGACGGTGGCGAGCCAGGAAACTGGCTTAACGTGAGGCAGACGACAGCGCGTGACCTCGACGCGTCTGTCATAGAAACGTTTCCGACGTTTCGTTACTCCACCGTGAAGACGCTGAGGATCGGCAAAGAAGCGTTGGAGTGTCCCGTTTGCCTCAACGAGTTCGAGGACGACGAAACGCTGCGTTTGATACCTCAGTGTTGCCACGTGTTTCATCCTGGTTGCATTGATGCTTGGCTCCGTTCTCAAACCACGTGTCCTCTCTGCCGTTCCAATCTCGTTCCTGTACCGGGTGAGTCTGTTTCTTTCGAGATACCCGGTTTTGCAAGAGAAACCGGTCAGAGCTCTCCCAAAATGCCGGTTGATGATAGTCGGACTCGGAGAAAGGTTTTGGCTTCACCGGACGAGCGGTTGATTGACTCGGTGGCTTGGACAGGTAACCAAAGCATGCCACGTAAGTCCATGTCTACAGGTTGGAAACTAGCAGGATTGTTTAGCCCGCCCATTTCTCCTGGTCAACCAGAGGAGAATCTAGACCGCTTCACGCTAAGGTTACCCCAAGATATACACAATCAGCTGGTGAACTCGAACCTAGGAAACCATGGGTCAAAAGACCAAGTGGCCTTACCTCAAGCAAGGAGTTCGGTTAGAGGGTTCAGAACCGGAAGCCTATGGACTGAACGAAACTATTTCTACTTCGAACGGTTCGATCAAGACAGACGGTTCGACCGAAGACCGTTTTCTATAACTCCTCCGTACCATACCGGTTTGATCCGGTCCCCGGATGGGATTATGGACGGTGATCAGGTGCGTGCTGGTGCATCAAAAGGTTTGCTTCTAGCAATAAGGTCACCGATGGATCGGTTATTTACTGGGAAGAACAATGTTGGTGAACGTTCCTACCTTCGATCCGGCGATGCAAGCCCTGCCTAAACGATTTGATACTATTGGGTTCATTAGGAAATATGAGAAGAATAAAATCTGTACAAAATTTCTTTTAGTTTCTTCTAGTGTTCGAGAAATTTCAATTGCTTCACCCAATAAAGAAACGTCTTTGTTTACCCATCAAAATCAAGTTACCTTAAGTCTAACAGTCAAAAGTCAAAACCATGAATAAAAGAAAGCAAGGTCCAAACAAGTAACCAAGTCACTTAGTTGTTCAACTATGATGATTCATGATGTGAAAACTTCAAAGCGACTCATGAACCACCATGACGGAAATAGAGAACAGATCGGTAAAGAGCAGCAACATAGAGGAAGAAAATCAGGGCTATCAGTAGATCATCTAGTAAACCGATAACCCCCAATACTCCTGACAAGAAAAAGATACAAAGAATTGGTAAAGTAATGTTAGTTGACAGAAGAAAAGAGTGTATTGTATGAATATATATAGTCAAGAGATAAAATAAGGAATCACCTTCAGGAATGATATCGATTGGACTGATTATGTAAATCGCACTTAGTATCATCTATATCAAATCAAATGTGGTGAACTTGCGTTAGTCAAAACATTCTTTAGCTCAGATGTGAAATTTTTTGTAGCAGATTTACTTATAAGAGATAAATAAACTTATCCAGGTTCCAAGAGTAATGAATGTGTTTAACTAACCGCAATATAAACACGAGCTCTGATGACGAATGGAAGCGTTCTTCGTGGATCCATAATTTCTCGCAACAACCTTCGGAGTAAGAAGGGAAGATCTTGCATCCTCTGCAAAATATAGATAAGTTTTTATGTGAGAAAAAGGCTTCAGTAAACTCCACACTTACTTGTCGTCAAACTTATGAGCTACAAGGAATGTTATGTAGCACAAAGCAATAACAAGATGAAGAAACTAAAAACCAACTACCAAAAAGTTAAGGAAAAGAATAAGCTCAACATAAAACCAGAACCCCCACAGTCTAGTGTCAATCCTTCAATTGCAAAAATTCCTCTACTGGTCGAAATAACAAAGCTATAAGAACACATATCCCTCAAAAACGACTATACTTATCCCCAAACTTAGCTCTGGTGAGTTATAATCTGATTTTTCATCCCCGAGACTGGAGAAAAGACGAAACGCGTACCTGAACAAGACTACTTGACTGTCCACCAAAGACTCGGTTGTATGTTTCAACATCGTGAAGAACATCGGAAACTGTAGCATCATTCCGAACTCTCACTGTTTCCTCAGAAGGAACTAACAAGCTAATCGGACGACGACACAAGGGACATTTGCATGGCCGTAATGTAGATCCATGCCTCCAAACAAGCATAATGCAGTTTCCTACAATGACTGAATAGAGTTAATATATCACGAGCTGCGCTGAAATTACATAACCAGCAATTAAACAAGACATAATCTCACTAAGGTTAGCTAACAAACTCAGAACCAAAATAAAATAAAAAAAAAATCATATGTTAGGCCTAAGCAAAGATAGAAGAATGAGACATGAAGCTTTCTCTTAACTAAAACCAATTCTAAACATAATTAAGCCGTTAAAAAGAGTGTACAGAGAGTGAATTTAGCAGTAAAACAACTCTCAATCGTGAATTTTACAAGTTCAAAGACAAAAATATTCCAATATAACCGAACTAGCTTCAGGGAAAAACGAAATTGAGATCGGCACAACTCTGATCTCATAAAAGCGACTAACGAAGATTCAGGAGGAGATTGAATCGAGATGCTACACTCGAATTCTGGGATTAACTACTGCACCTAACTACGACCGATTCCAAAAACGATTCGAGAGAAGGAGAAAACGAAAAGTAAAAGAACAAAGAGATCGTACCGCAGAACCAGTGGGAGCAATTGGCTTGACAAGGAGCGATGAAGTGGCCATGGCATATCGAACAAACTTCGTTCTCCGGAGGCGCATTCATATTACTTCTTCTTCTTCTTCTCCTATTACTCTCTCGTCGCCGCGTCTTTGTTCTTCGTCGGCTCTATAATCTCCCTTAACTTTTTCCGTAGCAGTTAAGTATTAAGAAAATAGAAAAAAAGTCATCGGATACACGTGACAATAGATTAAGCCAAGCAGCGAGCTGGAGAGACCCAATCCGAGCCGTTCAAACCCTTCTAATATTGTTTTTTCCTTTTTTTTTGTGGTCAAACCCTTTCTAATATTGTAAGTTTAATAATATATGAGTCGCTTAAGCTATAAAAAACATATCTTCGATCCTTAAATCCGTAACTTAGTAGATTGATATCAGTTTGTATACCCTTATTTGGTTGACATATGTTACTTATCCACTATTTATCAACTGATATCATATGAGTCTCTCTCAATCTGAAGCAAGAAGTCTAAATTAAAGGAACAGCAGAGGCAAACAAAATCAAACCGGAGGAATTATTATTACTCTTGTAAGGGAAGAACATAATAACTTTTTTCCAATGAGAAAGAAAATGAGTGGTCAATAACATTTTTGACATCAGTGTACAAAACTCACTGAGAAGTAAAAGGTTTTTTAACAATGGCATATATCTCAAAAGCCTTGTCTTGCAAGATCAACGACCATTTCGTAAAACCCTAACAATGTTTTGGGTTTTTTTTTTTTACCTTGAGCTTACTCGATGTCTTTACTCTTCTGCTGCCTGTAAAATCAACAAGACAACTCTTGTATCAAACACTCAACTAAATGATTCTACCTTGTAAGGATTTAGAAGACTATAAAAATGACCGGATTAGTCACCAAATTGTGTGCTTTTACTTAATAGCATGCTTTTTACAAAATGCATACACATTGGCATAAGATGTTTTCACCTCTAAAACCTAGTAATTATGATAGGGATGAAGTAATCTTACATTCTCCTAATCATTAATTTCCAAAACCTAGTCTAGTCGCGTCATTTCCAACAGTGGAATGTGAAACTATTTGAGTTCTAAAGACTAAAAAGGTGCACTTGTCTCACGAATCTGTAACCATATGTAAATCTCAAAACACACATCTTCAAGCTAAATAATATGAAACCATCTTATTTCACCTATCAATTCTAACTTCCCAAAATGTTTGTCTCAAAATCATCCAACACAAAAAAAAAAACTAAGTACTTGGGTACCTAATAAAAATGAATTCAAACTAACCTGAGGTACAGGAGCCTCTGTTGAACTCCTGGGAGCTAATAGAGTGGCTGAAGTTGAAGACGATGCGTCAAAAACACGAGAACAATCTGTGTATGCAGAGCCAATACCAATTCCAGCACCAAACGCAATCGATGCCCATCTTGTAACCGGACTCCCTAGAGACCACAACGCAATACAAATTAATCATCAAAACAGAACCAGAAACTATCTGAATCGGAACAAACACTCAAAAACCCTATTTGATCGTGAAATTTCGATTTTATCTACTAGAACCCTAATCAGAGTCACCCACAAATTATGTGAATCATAAGAATGAGAGTGGGGGGAAATTGAAAAAAAAACCACCGAACTGAAGAAGAGAAGACCAGCGAAAGCGCCGCCGAGGGAAGAGTAGACGAAACGACGAGCAGTGAGATCGATACATGCGTCCCATTTGGCGTTGACATCTGAATCGGTGTTGTTACTCTTGTTTTCCATTTTTTCCGACTCGTTTCTTCCTCTACCTTTCCGATTTGATTCTCCGAAATTTTCCTGCTTTGTGTTCTTCCACAATTCGCTTCTTTCGATCTGAAAGGGTTTGTTTCTGAATATTTCTGACTGTGCAGGCGAAGAATCTTGGGCCGATTAATGGGCCAATGAATGTGCTATGTTGGGCCTATATACTTTTGCTTTTAACGCAAGCGATAGTGTGTACTGTGTACTTTAGAAAGAATCTTTTTGGATAATCCGGATACTGAAAAATAGACTAAAGTTTAATCGAATTTTAGTTTAAAAATATTGGTAGAAAATTTCAAGCTGTCTTGAATAATTTAGATATTAGGATAACTTCACTGGTTCGTTTGTTGGAGAAAAAGAATAAAAAGAATTTAATGTGTGGCATTCTTATCTCATGGTCATAGACTCATAGTAATGGTTCGTTTGTTGTTTTATTGTTTTTGGTCCATGCATGTCCGGATGTCCCCTACCTATGCAGTAGGGTATTATCATGGACTCATGGTCACACTCCAGTTCTTAATATACCGTATACACCCAAATTGTATACATGTGATAATTACAAGTTCTTTTGTGTAACTTTAGGCAGGCTTTTTTCTTTGGATACTGTGTGTTTGTTGGATCTCAGCTTTCGACATAATAAGATCCTGATTTTTTAATACTGTTTCCATTTAATTGTTTGGCATTTTGTGGCGAAGTGAGACTAACCCAATAGCCAGATCAAAATCTCTAACCAGAAAGCTGGATACATGAAACGTTCAAATATTGTTGAATACCTAAAGGATTTTATCAAGATGTTCATTTCAACTAAAGTATATCATATCTGTAACATTCATACCAACGTAACCATTGATTGATTCTGGAGAAACATTCTGTTAGCCGATAAAATGTAAATCCATCGTGAGCTCGTGACTCCAAAAAAAATAGAAAAAGACTATCCATCTTTAACCTCAAATCTTGTGCGGATACTGTAGATATAGATTTATGTATTTGAGAGGAACAAAATCATTGGAGATCCGAGCGGTGGATGAAATGGTGGTCGAATTGCAGACCTTTTTCTTTTTGATGTCGTCAATGAAGCATACTCGATTTTGATAATGTCAAAACCAATTGACTTTTACGTGAATAGTGTTATAACAAAGAACAGTGGTCCGGCAAAAAATAGTTTGAAGTGTGGTTAGAAGACAAAGTGTGATATTTTTGTCCTTAGTTTTGTTTTTTACCGTTATCTTTTTCATAGTTTAAATCATGTTATAATGTTGTAACTGCTTTAACTAATTGCTAGACGAGCACGGAACGGTCCGAAAGGAACATGGGATGGGATACGTCAGGTAAGAACAAGACGTGACACAACCAGAACAAAGGAATCTAACGTGGACGAAGATAGGGCTTTAAGAATAAATGATCGGAAGCACTTAATTCGCGTAATCAACTTATTAGGAATGGATTTTTGAATTAGAAAGAAAAAAAAGGACAAATATAAGTTCAAATTTACACAAATTGTCAAGTAACGTAGCAAATATTTTTTTGAATTGTAATCACAGGTTTGCACACAAACATTTGTATATATAAGAATCATCAACAAAGAAAAAAAAATCCCATCACCAAAACAAAATCAAAACCATAGACAAAACACAATCCCCTTTTGAGGTTTAAAAAAAAATACATAAAATAAATAAACGTACTAAATTAAATTAATTAAAATTCCCAACCATCTTTTGTTTTTTTCTTCGTTCAAAGATCAGACACATAATCTTATGCTTGGGTTTTGAACCTGTAGAGCACCTTCTTCTTCTTAGATGTCTGGTTGTCAATCGTGATCACGACCTTTCCCGGTTCACTTGCCTTGAAAGAATCGGTAATCACAGGTTCATCAGTTAAACCGATCTTCCGGTTCTTAGAGACGATCACGGTGTAGCTTGTCTCGTTGCTTGGCTCAAATTGAGCTCCGTAGCTCACGTCCGCACCCAAAACCCTAAGTTCCCATGACAGTGTAGAACCCTACGTAGCAACACAATCCACATAATTAATCATCATTAAGTCTCTTATATTGTTTCAAATTAACGTTAGTTTTAGCGTTTACGTTAATTAAAATGCAAAAAACAGAAAAGAAAAAACAATATATACCTCGGTAGCAGGAAAATCAATGGTATAATTAGATGTGGATTTAACGACGGCCTCGGTGACTCCATCTTCGACAGCGAATGGGCTCTCTTTGCTCAGTCCACCATACTTAACCGGGACTACTTCAGGAGCTACGTATCTGATTCATCCAAAAACAGAGGATATAAGATTCTATATGCATGAATAGAAACAATGAAATGTGATGTTACGTATCATATAGTACACAATTTCTATGAACTTTAAAAATTACTTGAAAATGGTCTCAGCGGATTTGGATGGACCAGAAAGGACCATCTTGCTCCTTGTCCTTGGGGAAGTGATGATGGTTCCGAATGTTTTGTAGTAAGGAATGTACCACCATGGAACATTAATGAACAGCTGAAAAAATAACCACACAACTAATATAAAAGATTGAAGTTTAAATGCTTATATTGTAGTAATAATCAAAATATTAAGTTTCTTTTACCTCTCTGGCAACAAACTCTGGGTAGTTGTCTTCAAATTGCTTAACCGCACGTCTAATGAACTGCCACAACGCTCTCTTACCGAGTCCAGGAGCGTTCCTGAAGTCACTGACGAACACAAACGTTGACTTAGCCTCAGGGCTAAAGTCAAGAGACCTCACACACTTCTCCTGGAACTGAATCCTCCATTTCAGAAACTTGCTAAGCTTCTCTTTGTCTGAGAAAATCTCCTTGTTCTGAAACTCACCGTACGAGCTGTATATCACGACGTGTCCTTGTTTGTCGACACCGTGAGTGAACACCAACTTCTCGAACTCGCTTCCTTCGAGATCTTCCGACACAAGGTCGTCGATGTTGTTCTCTTTGCGCCACTGGACAGTGTTTTTAAGCATCGTGAAGGCTTCTTTGACCTTGAAGTCACGTGCTCTGAGGAACTTGAGGAGGATCACGTCGGATCTCTCGTCCTCGAGAAGTGGGATTCCCCAGATTGAGACTTCTTCTGGCTCTACGTAGGCAGCTGTCTCTGGAAGAGTGATTGAGACTATGGATTCTTCGGTTGCTTCAACGGGTTTAGTTCCTTCTTCTTGATCAGCTGCGAAAGCCTTCTCGATCGTTACTACTGCTGGTTTCTCTTCTTCCTTCTTTTTCTCGGCAGAGGTGGTGACGGAGACAAATATATCTTTAATAAATCTTGAGACGGCCTTGGTGACCGGAACAGAGGCGGTTGCTTTCTCTTCTTTCTTGACCTCATCGACGACTGGAGCAGCTGGTTCGGTCTCTACCGGGGCGACTTTCTCCTCCTCCTTGGTCTCTGTGGTGACCGGAGCAGCCGGTGTGGTTTCTACCGGAATGACTTTCTCTTCCTCTTTGGTCTCTGTGGTGACCGGAGCAGCTGGTTTGGTCTCAACCGGAGCAGGAGCTGCTGATATCTCTTCCTTCTTTGTCTCTGCAACGACCGGAGCAGCCGGTTTAGTCTCTTCTTTCTTGGTCTCTGCGGCGACTGGAGCCGGAGCGGCCGATGTTTCTTCCTTCTTGGTCTCAGCGACGATCGGAGCCGGAGCGGCCGATGTCTCTTCTTTCTTGGTTTCTACGGTGGCCGGAGCAGCAGGTTTCTCCTCTGTTTTGGTTTCAGCCTCAACAGACCTTTCCTCTGTTTTCACTTCTTCCTTCTTCTCCTCTGTTTCCTCTGTTTTCTTCTCATCAGCTTTCTCTTCCTTGGCCGGAGCTTGAGGCGAAGGTGGTGGTGGAGCGGTGAATTCACGCTTGTTCAAAGCCTCCCTAACCATCTCCTTAAACTCAGCCAAAGCATTCTTCTCAGCTTCCGGCAATTCAGAAGCCAAATAGCCTTCCTCCTTAAACGATTCCGATTGCAAGGCCTCTTTCCCCGTCGCGACTTCCTCCTCCTTCACCGCCACAGCCACCTCTGGTTCCGGCGCCGCCACAGCAACCTCATCCTCAGAAAACACGATGGATCCGGGAGAAGGCGCAGCCACAGCTTTGTCAGCAGTAACAGGTACCTCAACCTCCTTAACCGGCACAGGAGTATCTTCCTTAACCGGAACAGAGGCAGTAATAGAAGCAGCAGGTTTCTGTATCTCTTCTTGAGCCATGATGACTTGGTTCAAAAGGGAAACAAGAACTAGAGAGAGAGATGGGATTGAGAGAGAAGAGAGAGGAGAGGAAGAGGTCTTATAAAAAAGAAGAGGAAGGAGAAGAGTTATGTGTTGTGTTGTGTTGTGTGAGAAGAGCAAAAGAGAACAGACTGGTCGGAGCTGTTGGACAGCTAATTTTCGAAGATACTTTTCTTTTAGTAGGGTCCCTAAATTTCTCTTTCTTCCAAACGGCCGTCTTTTGCTTCTCAAAATTGGATTCCCCAATTTTATACATTTTTTTAACTAAATTAACAACTTTTTCTTTGATATTTCCCATTTTTAATTTAGATTCGTGTCACTTATTTTCTTGTATAAGGAAAGATGTCTATATCGTTTTGATTTAGTCAAATTTATGATTTTTTCTTTCTAACTCTTGCATGATCTTGAGTATTTTCTACCATTTTTTCACAAAACTTGAATCGCACGAGTTTAAACCCTAGACTATAAAACTTTTGATAGGCTGCACATTAATAAGGTAGTGCTTCTTAATATCAAGAGAGTTTTATTATGTTTTTCATATTACATGAAGACAACTTCGAAATCAAAGGCAAAAGTACCATTCATATTTGTTTGTTTGAGGGGAAAAAGTGGAATATGTGTGTTTGAAAAGCTACTCTGGCTTTTAATAAACTATCTAAAGTGTTTTTTTTTTTTTTTCAAATTATGACACCATGTTATCCTATCACCTAAGTGTACGTTTGAATTAAATAATAAAAGAGTTTTTGAATCGTTCCAACAATAGATGATTTTTTCGCAATAAAAATTGTATAAATATCACTAGAATTTTCTTACTCAACGATGTTGTCATATAATGACATGTATATTAGAGATTTTTGTAATAAAAACAAAATTGTCGTTATCACAATAACTCATGATTCATGAGATTACATGACATTTTTACTCGTTGTTGTGCGAAATTGTTTTACCAACCTAAAAAGTAAATAACAAATCAAGTTTAATTAAGAGATATTTAATTCCCCGAATCAGAACGTTAAGATTTGAATTTTAACTTTTTGGGAGTTTAAGCTGAACTATGTATCCACCATGCATGCAATGCAATGTATCCATCCATCCACGCAAGAGTTTTTATTTTACTCTCTTTAGAATACATGTCTAGTAAAATGTATCTACCTATTCACGGGTGACCAACTTGACGATATCAACCTAGCTTTATCCCGTTTATTAAAATTGTTCATGTTTATTTAGTTCTCTAGTAAAGGTACTAGAATGTTTTTCACAAGTTGGTTTTTTTTCACAAGTTGGCCGGGCAGCTTGTATTTATAATATAGATAGTCCTGAATCAAATCATGAAAATGAAATCATCATCTTTTATAAAAATCCAATTACAACACAGGATTACATGGCAACGACTAATTAAGACATCCTCTTAATTATAAGTAGATGATGACATACATGTAAGAGTATATATATATATGGAGCATATTATCGCATGATTATATTGCTAATTAATATTCATTTCGCTTCAAAACAAAAACTCGACGATTCATTCATTTAGCATTATAAAGCGAAATACCATATGAATTGAGAGGATGACACACATATAAACATATACAGACTGCTTCGCACGTAAAGAAAGTATCAAATGATTTCGTATTAATATTATATATAACTTTGGACCCATATTTGGTGCGTTGTAATCTTTAAAAAATACGTAATTTTATCTAATAAATTAAATATTGATTTAAAATTTGACATTAACAGGGAAATTCCATAAGATTGGAGCTGTCACAAGAACTATTAGGACTATACTTAAATTTAATAAGCACCCTGATTCATGTAGGCCTACACCACACACCTCATCGTTACAACTCCTCATATGGGCCAATACATGATTATAAAAACATTTCATAAGTTATTAACTGAAATGAATATCTTAAAATGAATATTATGTTGCAGGTCAACTTATAATGCACACCAACTAAAAATTGTGTAACTGTGTTCAACCCCTCTTCATTCCTTTGTATATAAATCATTCTATCTTATGTTTTGTTTCAATATGTATTGATTTTCTTATGTACTAATTAATTACTAGCTTTACTGACCAACTCATAGGGCATTTATCGACTCTCGTAAAGGGGAAATAAGATTGCACAAATATGTTTTTTGTTCTTTTAAACTGTTAGAGAAAAAATTGAATGGACTGCTTGAAAATGTATTTGAATGGATACAGAACCAAAGAAAATAGTATTAGATTAAGAAAATTAGGTAGTGCAATCTCGTGGGATCCAAGAATTATCTGTTAATAATATTCTTTCAGGTAGCTTTTGAATTTGTCAAAAGCAAAAGAAGGCCGAGCTGTGTTTTTGGTTGGTTTGTCATTGCTGGTGGTGCCGTCTTATTATAACTTTCTTCCACTAACAAAATATTGGATTTAGCGGTTTAATATGTCTTTATATCTGTTTTGATTTTCTTTTGATTCTCCAATAAAGAATTGTTAGTTATATAGTACTTATGTCTGAACATTTTCTTTAACAAATGATTGATGGCCAGGTACAACTTAAGCAATGATTATCAACCATTGCGTGGAATTTTTTAATTTTGTATCACAAGTCTATGTTTGCTTGTTTCATCTATAAATTATTGAGATTAGAATCCGTAGATAAAATCTATATCAGTGAAATCAGAAGTTATGTCAATTAAAAAAAAAAAAATGAAAATACTAGGTAATAGTTAGGAAGCAAATAAAGTATAGTATTACAAAACATTTTTTGTTTTTTAGAAAAAATATTACAAAACATATTAAAAGACAAAAAGTTGATTAACATACTGTAATTTGGAAGGAGTACAAGCAAACTAAACTAATTAGGTAGAAAATATATGAGAACTATCAACTTCAACTAATTTGAGGAAGAATAATTTTTGGTTGGTAATTTCGTATTTAACACTAATTAGAGGAAAAATAATTTTGATTGGTAGAAAAAAAATGAGGTTATTGGAACTGATTTAAGGAGACTTTCAACACTTTTTTAGTTGAAAAATAAGACTAGAAAAATAACAACATCTCTAAAAATGTAATTTTAATTTTGAAGTAAGAAAAGGGTGGTGCTCGAAAATGGTAAATAGCATCTATATTGGCAACATGCAGTATGTTTGTTTGTGTTTGTAATCCAAATCACAAACTTCGTTCCTCTTTTTTTTCTTTCTTTTCATCCTTAATCTTTAAACTATCTTATCATGGATTGGTTGACATCCACCAAAAAGAACTTCTCAATCCAAAGCAAGATGAGAGCAAATAAAACATAAAATGGAATGCGTACAAGCAAACTAATAAATTAATCATAGAACTCTCAAGTCTCAAAAGCTCAACTAAACACAATGCAATTGAAGAAAATAGCCTTTTATAAAAAAAAAATACAAATTATAAATGTGGCATGACATGAGCCAACTAGTACAGTAAACACTGGTGCGAGTAATATCCAACCATGTGTTTAACAATAAGACTTCTTTGAAGATATTTTATTTACTTTCTTCAATCGGAGAGGAATCCGGTTAACCGTNGATTAACGGAATGGCGATCTCCGGCGCTGTTGATGAAGCCGGAACTCCGCTTCTCGCTGTAACCACCGTCGACGGATCCGTTGACTACAGAAGCAAACCAGCCGTCAGATCTTCCTCCGGTGGCTGGAGATCCGCCGGATTCATCATCGGTAATTCCCCCCGAGATTCCCGCCAATTTCTTGCTCTTTAGAGTGTTTCGTGTTCTTCGCCTGATTTTTTTTTTTGATTTTCTGGTTTTTTTGTTCGACTGTAGGTGTGGAGGTTGCTGAGCGATTCGCTTACTACGGTATATCTTCGAATCTGATTACTTATCTGACTGGACCACTGGGTCAATCTACGGCGGCTGCTGCCGCTAACGTCAACGCTTGGTCTGGAACGGCGTCGTTGCTTCCTCTCCTTGGTGCTTTTATCGCTGACTCGTTTCTAGGTCGTTTCCGTACAATCCTCGCCGCCTCTGCTCTCTATATCCTGGTACCAAGCTCCCTCTCTCTCTTAGTCTCTTTCACATTCTTCTCTAGAGATGAGTCTGAAGTTGTATAGTGGATTTGATTGAAAACAAACAGGGGCTTGGTTTACTGACTTTATCTGCAATGATTCCTTCAGACTGCAATGCTTATAATCTACTCTCGTCTTGCTCTCCACGATTCCAAGTGATCATGTTCTTTAGTGCCCTGTATCTAGTGGCGTTAGCACAAGGTGGTCACAAGCCGTGTGTTCAGGCTTTTGGAGCGGATCAGTTTGATGAAAAGGATCCTGAAGAGCGCAAACAAAAGACTTCTTTCTTTAATTGGTGGTATTTTGGTATGTGCTTTGGGACGTTAGTAACTCTATGGGTCTTGAATTACATTCAGGACAATCTCAGTTGGGCCTTAGGCTTTGGTATTCCATGCATTGCTATGGTTGTTGCTTTGATTATTTTCGTGCTCGGAACTAGAGCTTATCGGTTCAGCATTCGAAGGGAAGGTCAAAGCCCGTTTGCACGGATTGGAAATGTTTATGTGGCTGCTGTGAAGAACTGGGGTGTGTCAGCTTCAGCTGTAGCTGATGCAGAGGAGAGATTTGGTCTTGTGTCTCACAAAAGGTCACAGCAATTTAGGTAACACAGCTTTCTGTCTCCTTTGATTTTGTTGTTACCGCATAGTTGTTTTTACAAAACATAAAGGACTTATGGTACTTAGCATCTTCGTTCTTGTCACAACTGCAGTTTCCTCAACAAAGCTCTGGTCTCAAGTAATGGTTCTTGTAGTGTAGATGAGCTTGAAGAAGCAAAATCAGTGCTTAGGTTAGCTCCGATATGGTTTACTTGCTTGGTTTATGCGGTTGTGTTTGCGCAGTCTCCAACTTTCTTCACCAAACAAGGAGCCACAATGGAGAGATCAATCACACCGAGTTACAAGATCTCTCCGGCTACCCTCCAGTCCTTCATCAGCCTCTCTATAGTCATCTTCGTCCCCATCTATGATCGCGTACTCATCCCAATTGCACGATCATTTACACATAAACCAGGCGGAATCACGATGCTTCAGAGAATCGGCACAGGCTTATTCCTCTCTTTCCTTGCTATGGTAATTGCTGCTCTGGTGGAGATGAAAAGGCTTAAAACTGCTGCGGATTATGGGCTCGTCGACTCCCCAGACGCTACGGTTCCAATGAGTGTGTGGTGGTTAGTTCCTCAGTATGTTCTCTTTGGTATCTCAGATGTTTTTGCAATGGTGGGTCTTCAAGAGTTCTTCTACGACCAAGTCCCAAGCGAGCTGAGGAGTGTGGGCTTGGCTCTATACTTGAGCATATTCGGTATTGGTAACTTTCTCAGCAGTTTCGTGATATCAGTCATTGAGAAAGCGACTAGTCAATCTGGTCAAGTGAGTTGGTTTGCAAACAACCTGAACCAGGCTCATCTGGATTACTTTTACTGGCTACTCGCTTGTCTCAGCTTCATTGGATTAGCCTCCTACATGTATTTTGCAAAGTCATACGTATCTAAGAGACTCAACGCCCTTTAAATTGGAGTGTATTGGTACTCTCTCCTTCTCTCTCTGTGTAATTTTTAAATACACTTTATTCATACCAATGAATACTATTATATCATCTCATTAACTGATTATCAGATTAGTCAATATTGATTGCTTAGGGATCCTTATGATTTAGTAGATACTGATTAGCTTGTAATACTAATACACGTATGACGTATGCAAATGTATAGTTTTTAAAATGTTTGATGTAGTCTTATCTTTATCATATAACTTATCCAGCTGTGGTCCTAGCCTACTTTCAAAGTTTTCAGCTTAACAGTTAAAACTGCATAATATCGAATAAAATAATTATAATTTCTAATCACGTTATGAATTTTGATACATCTTGAATTTTATATTCTTAGACTTGATCTATCCTGCGAAGTCTGCGATACACATACAGCCTGGAGAAGAACATAAACGCAAAGAAGCCAATGGCCGTGAAAGTGGCGAGCAACCAATAAAAGTAATCGACATGGGCTCGGTTCAGGTTAGTGTTGAACCAGCTCTCACCACCATCTTTTCCTGTAGCCCAATTAATCACAGTGATGAGAAAACCACTCAAGAAGCTAGCAAGACCCATCGCACTCAAAGAAAGCGCGAGACCAATACTCCTTAGCTCTTTTGGGACTTGGTCGTAGAAGAATTCTTGAGTACCAACTAGTGAGAATAGATCGATCAGCCCGAGTAGTAAGTACTGAGGAACGAACCACCATAGCGACATTGGGATGGTTGCGCCGGGACTATCCAGAAGCCCATGTTCTTTTGCTATCTCAAGCCGTTTCGTTTCTACCAACGCTGCAACCACCATATTTAAACTAGAGAGCACCATTCCGGCCCCTATTCTCTGTAGCATTGTGATCCCAGAAGGCTTTTTGGTGATCCGTCTAGCTAACGGAAGGAAAAGACCCTCATAAGTCGGAACTGAGATGCAAATCGATAAACCGATAAGCGCCTGAAAAGAAGCAGGAGGGATTTCCAAACCCGGCAAGATTGTTCTGTCCACGGTAACAGCTTGCTTTGTGAAGAAAGTAGCGTACTGAGCGTAAGGAATCATGCTCACCACCGATGTGATCCATATCGGAATAAGCCTTACCAAAGCCATCGCATCTTCCACGTCCCTAGTATCACATGGCTCGCCACCTTTTTCTCCCGGTAGCAACGCTTTTGCTAGGAACCTTGATAAAAAAATAACATAATTTTACAACTCAATTAATAATACCAAACCAAAACTCAAAATATTAAAAAATTTGGGATTTATGCAACTTACTCAAGTCGTCCTTCACATGTCTCGGATGAACCATCTTCCAATAGACCTGAATGCGTTAATTTCAGTCGCCTATTCTTGAATGCCACCACGAAAACTCTACCGATTCTCGCAAAAGCGTTCTTCTTCTCCTCGCGGTCTCCTCTCGGGTACCTGTAAGTTTTTCTCCCGAGCAAGAAGAGAACAAGGGCCATAACCATGAACAAATAAAGGATCCCAAACCCAAGCGCCCAGTTAACATTGTCTTGAACGTAAACCACCACAATAATGGACAAAGTTATTCCCGCGGATAAACTCAAAAACCACCAATTGAAAAACGATCCTCTACTTATTCTCTCTTTTCGATCTTCCACATCAAACTGGTCCGCACCAAAAGCTTGAACACATGGCTTGTGTCCGCCTTGTCCCATCGCCACCAAATACAGAGAACAAAAGAAAAGTATATTCACCCAAAAAGATGGTTTAGTAGAAACATCGCTACGTTTCTCTGATAATCCCATTAGGATTAAGACAGCCGATAAGGTTAATAGTCCTAGTCCCTGTAATAACAACCCTCTCAAACTTTAGTGAAACTTTTTCTGAAGCTTTGTTAATAAAAGGATTAAAAAAGAAGTGTTGTAGGGGGGAGAGCGTTACGAGTATATAGATGAGGGAAGCGACAACAATGGTACGGTAACGACCGAGATAAGCGTCTGCGATGAAAGCTCCTAAAACAGGTAACATCGAGGCGGTTCCTGACCATGTGTTCACGTTCACGGCCGCTGTCGCCGTGGATTGTCCGAGAGGTCCAGTTAGGTAGGTAATCAAGTTGGAGGAAATCCCAAAGTAAGCAAATCTTTCTCCAACTTCAACTCCTGAACCATTTACAGGAAAATTTTTTTTTTGTAAAAATTAGAATTTAATATTAGAGCTTGGACTACATAAAAAACACGTCACAAAACTGTTCTTCACCTATAATGTACCAAGCGAATCTCCATCCGCCAGTGGTAGACTTGCCGGCGGGAAGTCCACGGTGGTCAACAGAGTCGCTTACGAAATCTTCAAGAAGTGAAACTTTTTCCTCTGCTATCGTCATTTGATCTCGTCGTGACTTAAGAATTATGCGTAGATAAGAACCACAATAGTTATTGTTTATGATTATTTTTTATGAACAAGTCTTTTAATACTAGAGTACTAGTAGTTATATGATTTCACATGCGGTTTTGTGATTGTACTATATCATCTGTTTCGCCATTTTGTTTTATAGTATCAGTTATAAAGTCAACTCTAAGGGATTCTTGGATAATAACTTTAATGAAATCAAGATCCATTAAAATTTATTTTACTGTTTAAAAAAAATCTTTTGTTATTGATTATTAGGTCCTTAAAAATCTAGGTGTATTCAAACTAGTATTTTAAGTAATTTTGAATGTTCATGAATTTTTATCTGATTTTGATGAATTTAGTGAAATTGATATGAATTATTGTAGAATTATTGTAAAATTCTTTCTGATTTCACGTAAAATCATGAGATTTGAATTTAATATTTTAGTGAAAAAAATCTTCTTAAATCCTTCAAAATCAAATCCATAAATTGTTTTCAATAACAATGTATTTTATGATAGATTTTAAAGTTATTAGTTCAATAATAGTGAATTTCATTAAAATTTTGAAAATCTATAATTAAATAATATGGAATTTGTAAATTTTACACAAATTACTTAAAATGCTAGTTTGGATAGACATACTATGATTAGGTGTAGATTTCCTTCTTTACTTTTCAATAATTATTTTTTAGTAGAAATTAAGTATATGAATCGAGAAAATCATTAGTGGAAATCAAAGATTTTTTAATATTTTTAACAACTTTGTAAGCCACTTTTAACTGTTATCCAGTAAAAAAAATTACTACTTCATATCAGATGTATTAAACATGGGGTCCCTAAATTGTCATTTAATTAAAAGTTGAACATTTATCATTTTTATATTAAGGTTTTGCGAAGAATCCAGCTTCTACTCTCTTTTCTTTTGTTTTTCAGTCGCGTTTTCTTAATAAATGACTTGTTGGCCGTTCAGTGAGTAATCAAGTTTCAATAGTTTTGTCTCCCTGTCCTTGTTTCAGATGTCACTTTCATTCTAGATTCTACTGCTAAGGTAAACATATTATCCACGTGCTGCACGAGCACGACAAACAAAATCTATTGTTTACGTCCGAACCAAATAATCTACGTGTCGAAAAGGATTTTCTAAAGGTTTTTTTTTTGGTATGCAGATCAATGAATAAAACAACAGATACACTATAAAGATTAGCGTTTACTGTTTGTTAATTAACCTTTCTGACTTATTTATGTGGTTAACATTAATTTAGCTATGTCAGAGTCCCAACTTTTTTTTTTTCTTTTTGTTAAAAGGCATCAGAATCCCAACTTCCGGGGACAAAAGTTGAAAACAAATTGTTACTAGAGCTTTCGGATATACAATTTTTTTATTGTGATAACTTTGCAATGAAGAAGCTTACATGCATAAATTAGGAGGGCTTTCAAATGGTTCAGACCACTGACAAATTGATCCGTATTTTTTTTTTCCGGATTTTATATAAATAATTAGTGTTGTCTAGCTTTAGATGTAGTAGATGTCTCTATTTTCTTATAATTTTTGTGTAGTAGCTGTAGCTGAACGTGTCACTTGTACAACCCCCGTGCCTTAGTTTCTCAACAACTCATAACTGCCTTTTAGTGTAAGACATTGAATAGGCCCTACACGTTGGCCCATTTCGTACAACACACGGATTTAATTGCTTGATGAAGTTTCAAAAAAACACGTAAACTTAGTTTCTCCAAATCCAACGTTAGCTCATGTTTGAGTTTATAAATTTGTCTTCATTTTTCTTATCCTCCAATTTAACTTCCGAATCATTAAAACGGAGAAAACATAACAAATCAAGTTATGAACATATTAACTTACATATAGTGGTTAGAGAAAGTAAGAGAGAGAAAGTAAGAGAGAGAGTGTCTGTTCCCTTACCCGTGACCGCCGTTGCCGTTCTCGGTGGCAGCAACCCTATCAATGTCTAAGAAGAGACGCTTTCTCGGTAAGCCTCCGCCCAAAACCTCATCTCTTCCCCCAAGCTCTTCGCACCCTCATGCGGCGAAGACTTCTCTTCAATCCCATGTTTCTTGTGCTAGTGTCTCTGAGCCCAATCTTAAACCGCCGACCGCTGCTTTACCTCCTCCGATGCTTTCAGGATCTAAAGCTAGCTCTGCACCGACAAGTGCCATTCCGGTTACTGAGCATCCACACTCAGATCTGCCTCCTTTGGATTCTGTATCCAAAACCCAATCTCTCGACTTGGCTACTCCTACCCAGGAGGACCAAGTTCAGTCAAAGCCTAAACCCTTTTGGGTTGATCTGCTCAAGGATCCTGCGGGATCTATGTCCAAGAAAGGAGAGACATTCATCCTCGAATCTGGAGAAATGTGCGTCAAAATCCCTAATGAAGTTATCATCAGAAACAACAAGAGATGGGAGCCTTTCATTATTGGTCAATTCCATGGAAACCTTCCCCCAAGGGGTGTGCTTCACGCCATTTTCAATGGCATCTGGAGTAATCGTCACCGCGACATCACAATTTCAAGATTGGGGCCTCGAACAGTGCTTATCCGTATTCCCAATTCTTCCACTCGGCAGAGAATCTTAACTCAAGGTATGTGGCTAATTGAGGGTCAAACAATGTTTGTTGCTCCTTGGGAACCAGGTTTGAACCCAGAACTACCGGAGCTTACCGAGGTTCCAGTGTGGCTCGAATTCAGGGGAGTTCCTCCTCATTTTTTTTCCGAAGAAGGATTCGAGCACATCGCAGGTATATTGGGACAACCAATCCGCTGTCATCAAGCAACAATTGATATGACAAATCTTGAGGTAGGGAAGGTCCTTACGGTCATCAACCCATCCTCTCCTCTACCAGAAGCTGTAAACGTCCAATTCTCATCTGGTCAAATCCATAGGGTTACAGTTTCTTGTCCTTGGCTTCCGCCAATTTGCAAACACTGTCAGGAAATGGGACACAGTATTAGACGATGCCCAACTGCTCCCATTACTTGCTCATCCTGTAATTCTTCTGGACATACTCTCGAGACTTGTCCAAAGTTGAGGAAGGGTAAAACCTCGGATACTAAAGAGATGGAGCCTTCAGTCTCTAAGAAGGATAAAAGAGACAAACTCAAGACAAAATGGGTGGCAAAGCAGTCACTACCGAAGTCCGACTCTTCTGAAGATCTAAGCAAAGCTAAAAGGCTCAAGAAAAAGAAACCGATCCCCCCACACTCATTGGTCCAGGTCGAATTAGACTCGCCCTCTAGAGCAGCAACAACAGGCCCCTCAAGCTCCAAGAAGAAACAAAAACCAAATAAGAAAATTCAGGAGAAGAGCTCCTCATCAGAACAGGATTCCTCATCAGATTCATCCTCAATAATGAGCTCAGCTAGCGAGGCCGAGAGAAGTGAAGAGGACGAAACACCTTACTCTCTGGTGCTCTCTAAAAAAGAAAGGCGGAATATTAGGAACTCCACGGGGAGGAGTTCCAAAACTAAGTCACATTAATTATGATTGACAGCTTTTGTTGGAACGTTAGGGGTTTAAATCATTCTGTAAAGCGAAGAAGCCTAAGGAAGTGGCTCCGGCTTAATAAGCCTGCTTTTGGTAGTATAATAGAGACTCGAGTAAAGTTTCGAAAGTCTCAGAAATATTTTCATTCAGTCTTTCCGGACTGGAATTTTGAAGGGAACTACGAATTTGAGGAACTGGGAAGGATTTGGGTCGTGTGGGACAAGAGAGTTAGGCTGCATATTCACTCCAAGTCAGGCCAGATGATTACTTGTATTGTGCGTATGCCTAACTCCCCTAAAGAGGTAGTATACTCATTCATTTATGCTGTCAACTGCAAATATGGGAGGCAACAACTATGGGATGAGATCGAGGAGCTAGCAAAGGATCCTATCATCAGTCTGAAGCCGTGGGTTGCAATGGGCGACTTCAATCAAACCTTGAACCCTAGTGAGAGTTCTATTGGCAGCACAAAGGTTACAAAAGGAATGCTGGAATTCAGGAGTTGCTTACTAAATGCAGGGCTCTTTGACTTGACTACTAGAGGAAATTCTTTAACTTGGTGGAATAAGCGTGAGGCCAATCCTATAGTGAAGAAATTGGACCGTATCTTGGTAAATGATAATTGGCAGTTGGAATTCCCTCTTTCTTACGCTTATTTTGGGGAGCCTGAAATGTCTGACTACTGTCCTAGCTGCCTAAAGTTAGGAGTCCCTCATAGATCTAAAAAGCCCTTTATGGTCTCTCATTTCCTCTTCCAGCATAAAGACTTCATCCCTCGAGTATCTGAGTTCTGGAACAGCACTACAATTGAGGGAACAGCAATGTTCCGATTTTCCAAGAAGCTCAAGCTTTTAAAAAGAGTCATCAAGGACCTCAACAAACAGTTCTATTCTGACCTTGAGAATCGGGTTAAGGAATCTCAAGCAGATCTAGCATTTCATCAGGCGAGATTCCTTGCAAATCCCTCCCCTCAGTTGGCAACGCTAGAGAGGCAAGCTCAACAGAAATGGTTCGAGTTGGCTTTGGCTGAAGAGAAGTTCCTTATGCAAAGATCTCGCATAAAGTGGGTTGAAAGTGGTGACTGCAACTCTGCATACTTCCACAGGATGATAAACAGCAGGATGGGCATGAATCAAATTCATTATCTTGTAGATGACTCAGGCCAAAGACTCGAAGAGATTCCAGAGATCCAAAACCACTGTGTTAATTTTTTTACCAAAATGCTGGGTACTTCCTCTAAATCTATCTCGGAGGAGGATAAAGAGTTGATTAGATCTCTCTCGAGATAAAAATGTGACCAACAAACAAAAGATCTCCTGCAAGCTCACATTTCAGATGCGGACATCAAGAGAGAAGCTTTTGCTCTACCTAGAAGTAAATCTCCTGGCCTAGACGGCTTTACCGGGGAATTTTTTCGAGCTACTTGGGACATAATTGGAGGGGATCTCACGTCAGCAGTCAAGGAATTCTTCTCCTCAGGTCAAATTTTGAAACAATAGAATGCCACCTCCATTACTCTCATCCCAAAAAGGTTAGGAGCTGACAAGATTGGTGATTTCAGACCAATATCCTGCTGTAACACGGTCTACAAAATCACTTCCAAGATTTTGGCCCGTCGTCTCCAGACCTTATTACCTGATATGATCAACAACTCTCAATCAGCATTTATCAAAGCTCGCTTACTAGTTGAGAATGTCCTTCTGGCAACAGAACTGGTCAAAGGATCAAACAGTTCATCGGTTTCCCCTAGAGGAATGCTAAAGGTCGACTTGAGGAAAGCATTCGATACTGTAAACTGGGACTTCATCCGGATTCTGTTAGAGGCTGCTGACTTTCCACCAATCTTCATCACTTGGATTAAAAACTGCCTGACAACAACCTCTTTCTCTATAAAGGTAAATGGTGATTTATGTGGCTACTTTCAGGGCAAACGTGGCTTAAGGCAAGGAGACCCACTATCGCCTCCGCTGTTTGTAATGGCTATGGAAGTATTTTCCAATCTCCTAATCGCCAAATTTGAACAAGGTTGTATTGGGTATCACCCTCTTGGCAGGAATCCTCACATCACCCACCTTGCTTTTGCTGATGACATTATGCTATTTTTCGATGGAAAACATTCATCCCTCCAAGCAATTACAGAGGTTTTGGATTCCTTCCATCGACTCTCAGGACTGGCTATGAACAAAGACAAAACCGAGTTATTCCATGCTGGCCTCTGTCAGAACATATCCGATTCTATATCTGGTCTGGGCTTCAAGGCTGGTGAGTATCCTATCAGATATCTTGGGCTTCCTCTACTGCCCAGAAAACTCAAGAAATCTGATTACTCACCCCTCACTGATAAGATTGCGGCTAGGTTTAACAATTGGGCTGTTAAAACCTTATCATTCTCAGGAAGACTACAACTTATTTCCTCTGTGATCTACGGGTTAGTTAATTTCTGGATGACAGCATTTGCATTGCCTAAAGGATGTATCAAAGCAATTGAGAAGCTCTGTAAAAGTTTTCTTTGGTTTGGGGATATCACTAAGCGTACTCATGCCAAGGTCTCGTGGGACAAGATCTGCTTTCCAAAAACAGAAGGTGGTCTCGGGTTAAGGAACCTGCTTATGTGGAACAAAGTCCTTAATCTGAAACTTATCTGGTCCCTATTCACAAACAGTGGTTCTTTGTGGGTTACTTGGATGAAGGAGCATCATCTTAAAAGAGGAAACTACTGGACTGCGACAGTGCGCAGCAATTCAAGTTGGGTTTGGTGTTCTCTACTTAAACTGAAACCCCTGATCAGTTCCCTACTCCGGTGCGAGATAGGTGATGGTCGCACAACCAGCTTCTGGTTTGATGCCTGGTCTCCTCTAGGAATTCTTAGTGAATATCTAGGCAACACTGGTCCTATCCAACTAGGTATCCCATTTAACGCGGTGGTTGCAGAGGCATGTTCGAGCCAAGGCTGGAGGTTACCCTCGAGTAGGTCCAGGAACCCCTTGGTGATAACTCTCCGTAATGCACTACTTAGCATACCTCCTCCAACCATCACTCGAGGCAAAGATACTTACCACTGGGTGGCCGGTAATGAATCATCCTCTTTCTTTTCAACTAAGAAAACTTGGAATCACCTCAGACCTACTGAAGATACGAAATGCTGGACCAAAGCAGTTTGGTTCAAACACTCAGTTCCCAAGCATGCTTTTAATTTTTGGATTGCTAATCTGGACCGCCTTCCGGTCAGAGCAAGGCTTTTATCTTGGGGAATGAATATCCCTTCCCAGTGCCTCCTCTGTAATTCTCAGCCAGAAACCCGAGATCACCTCCTGTTACACTGCCCGTTCTCTGAAGAGGTTTGGCACAAGATCATGTCTAGGCTCAACCAGCACCCTTGTATCTTCGTCAACTGGTCCACCCTGATCACCTGGTTACTGTCCAAATCACCAAATCTCTCCACCACTTTAAAAGGTATAGCAGTTCAGGCCACTATATACATGTTGTGGAAGGAAAAAAATTGTAGGCTTCACGACGGCATCATCTCTAGTTCCTCTGCAGTTTGCTCCCAAATTGATCGCAGTGTTAGGGACACCCTTCTCGCCCGTTCATATCGCAAAGGTTGCAGGAGACTTCTATCTCAATGGTTCGCCAATGGTTTCTAACGGCAGTTAACTATTTTAAGTTCCTATGGCTTTTTAATTTTTTTTGTCATAGCTTCTATATTTTTTACCCCTAAAATCTTGTACTAAACATCGTTCCATTCGGTAATATAATTCACATTCTATCAAAAAAAAAAAAAAAAAAAAACTTACATATACATCTTACAGATGAATATACACATTACCTTACAAGTCACAATCACAAAATATGATATGAAAGTCAACAAAACTTGTGTTTTGAATTTTTAGACTTGGACTAGCGGACGATACACATACCTTTTGGAGATGAATAAGAACGCTAAGAAAGCAATGGCGTTGAATGCGGCGAGCAACCAGTAAAAGTAATCAACATGGGCTCGGTTCAGGTTAGTGTTGAACCATCCGTCTTTTCCGGTAGCCCAATCAATCACAGTGATGAGAAAACCACTCAAAAAGCTGGAAAGACCCATTGCACTCAAAGAAAGCGAGAGGCCAATGCTCCTTAGCTCCGTGGGGACTTGGTCGTAGAAAAATTCTTGTGTTCCCACTAGAGAGAACACATCAATCATCCCGAGTAGCAAATACTGAGGGACGAACCACCATATGGACATTGGAACAGTCACATCCGGCTTGTCCACGATCCCATGTTCCCTAGCGATACTCAGCCGTTTCGCTTCTACCAATGCCGCGAGCATCATATTGAAGATTGAAAGCACCATTCCAGCTCCTATTCTCTGGAGCATTGTGATCCCAAAAGGCTTTTTGGTAATCTTTCTTGCTATTGGGAGAAATACATGCTCATAGATCGGTACTGAGATGAGAATCGACACACCGATGAATGACAATAAAGAAGCCGCAGGGATTTCTAATCCCGGTAAGATTTTTCTGTCCACCGTGACGCCTTGCTTCGTGAAGAAAGTAATGTGTTGCGCATACGGAATCGTGCTTACCACCGATGTGATCCATATCGGAACAAGCCTTACCAAAGCCTTTGCATCTTCCACGTCCCTACCACTACATGGCTCTGCACCTTCTTCTCTTGAGATCATCGCTTTTGATAGGAAACTTGTCACACAAGGTAAATAAAATTTACACTGAAGCTAGATCTAAAACACTAAACCAAAACTCAAAAAATTAAAAAAAAAAAATTGGAAACTTACTCGAGCCAACCTTTATGTTTTTCGGTTGGACCATCCTCCAATTGAACTTGACACAAACTCGAATGTTCTAAACTCAATTTCCTATTCTTGAACGCAGCGACAAAAACTCTACCGATTCTTGCAAAAACATTACTATTAACCTGATCCTCACGATGTCCCTTTGGATATCTATAAATCTTATTCCCAAGCAAGAAAATAGCAAGAGCCATAACCATGAACAAACAAGGAATCCCAAACCCAAACGCCCAGTTAACATTTTCTTGAACATACGCGACCACAATAATCGATAAGCTTATTCCAGCTGATAAACTCAAGAACCACCAATTGAAAAACGATCCTCTGGCTATTACCTCCTTTGGATCTTCCGCATCAAACTGATCCGCACCAAACGCTTGAACACACGGCTTATGTCCACCTTGTCCGATCGCCACCAAATACAGAGAACAAAAGAAAAGTATATTCACCCAAAAAGACGGTTTAGCTGAAGCTGATAATGTCAATAATCCTAGTCCCTGTAACACAATTAATCATCCCAAATCCCGGTTTATCTCGTACCAAAAATTGAACCGGCTTAAACAGAACAAGAGGGTACTAACCAATATGTAAACGAGGGAAGCTAAGAGGATTGTACGGTAACGACCAAGATAAGCGTCAGCTAAGAAAGCTCCTAAAATAGGAAGCAAGGAGGCGGTTCCTGACCATGTGTTCACGTTCACGGCTGCCGTCGCTGTCGATTGTCCGAGTGGTCCGGTTAGGTAAGTTATTAAATTGCATGCAATACCAAAGTAAGCAAACCTCTCTCCAACTTCCACACCTAAAATAAAAATTCACTCAAGATTAGGATTTACAAGT
>NC_025687.1:10363254-10413418 GCF_000633955.1 Camelina sativa
TTTCACCTATAATAAACCAGGCGGATCTCCATCCTCCGGTGGAAGATTTTACGGCGGGTCTTCCACGGTAGTCGACAGACTCGCTCACGTAATCTTCTAGAAGTGCAACTTCATCTTCGGATATCTTCATTTTTCGTCTTCTTTTTTTTTTTTTCTTTTTTTTTTGTTCAGAGCATAAACATTTGTAATTTTGTACGAATACTGAGACTATACAAATAACTTTTTAAAATAATCTTGATTTGTAATTTACAAAATTTGTTATTGCATGCCTTCTCTTTGGGACGCTTGTCTTGGTGTCTCGTTTTCATGATTAAAAATAATTCTTATCGTCGGATTAGCTGTCAATTTATTTCTTCTGTCTTACATGCAAGTTGCAAGGTACTGAAATGTGAATGTATATTTGTTTCACAAAATTATTCTCTCACATTCAGACCAAAAATAGATATAAGAAGAATTGGTGGTATCTTTGCTTCTGCTTTTGTATATGCCTCTGCGGTCCTAGTTTTTATTTGTTTGGCTAAAGTTGTCTAATCAAACATTGATTAATTCTTATTTTATTTTGAAGCGAAAAACTTTATCAGCTTTGGAAAACGAAAAAAAGGAAAAGAAACGAATTTGACTGTTACTTTGTCTTTCATGTCTCATGTGTAAAAGATACACATAGACTATTCAAAATCAATCTGTTGTGACGATTATCGTTATTTAGAAAACTCGCATGCATAAATTATGTTGGCAAGAAAATTATGTATACTGGTGAAGTGCTGATTGATTCTTACTTGTGATTGCCTTTGCATTGTTGATTGTAGATTTTTCTGTTGTTGAAGAACGCGGTATGTGTTAATGTGGCCGTAATATGACTTTTGACCCCAAATTATTTAGAAATTAAAAGGGGCCGTAATATGGGCTTAACTTGTCCGAACTCTTTCATCATGTTTGCTGTGATGCAAATATTTTCTGAACTTGAGCTTTAGATGATTTTTTCAGTAGATCTTGAGCTTTAAATGGCAAATCTAAAAATTTTAAGGTGAAATGCCAAAAACTATAAATGTCATTGAAAAAAGTACCTATCTAGTAATTAACTCTACCTTTTTATCTAAAAAAATCTCTATATATCAATAAATTTACAACACGCGTCACAAAAAAAAAAAAACTCAACGTGTCATACATGAAAATGGCGTTACGAACAACTTATTTGCCTAATTGTTAAATACATAAATAAATAATTTACCATTCATTTCATTTCACCACATCTACATAACTTCTCTCTGTTCAAGTTTAGATCTGTTTCGGTGGGTGTCATCAGAGATAAAAGATAGCAATGACACCAAAAAGATGTTTGTATGTATTGTTGTCACTAGTTCAACCAGAGAATGTTGGGAATTTAGACTGTCTACGGCAATTTTTCCAATTTTTAAACTGTTATAACACTAACACTAAATGGAGATCTAATGTTTGTCTTATGTTTTTTCATTGTCAACGCAAGTAGAAGGAAAAGATCTACCAAATCGGTCAGAATAGCTTGCAGATGTATCAGGACTCCTTCGGTGGGACGGTACGTTCATTAATCTAACTATTAGCCTCTTTCATATTTCCACAGATTTTCAATGGCTCGGAGTCTAGTTATTACATTCCACATTATGATAAACGGCTTATATGTCAGTCAAAATTTTGACTTGCCATCACTAATCACAAAAGCCTTTTTTGTTTTTGAGCAAATAATGTTTGCCTTAATTTTTTTTTGTGTGTGGGAAAAATCATGTTTGCCTATTACTGTTCCCATATATGTTTTACTTTTACCATAGTAAAAAAAGTTCGACCTTTTTTTATTTTACATTAGACCAATTAGAGGAGGTTATGATGTGTTGTAAACACGTATTTTCATTTTACATGTGTATAAAACTATTATTTTACCAATAAGAGTCAATGATATATGATAGTCAAAAAAATTGAGTCAATAATCACAGAAGCCTAATAATATACAGGTGAAACAATTGAAACGTTGAAAGTAGTAACTAGTAATGTAAGAGACTCTTATGACTAATAATGGAAGAAAATGGTTAATACAAATTATGTCATTGAAGAAAAAAATCTAAGGTACTCGTCTAAATAATTATATAAAAACAAAATTTAATTACATAACTTTTCACAGATTTTTCTTTTTATTTAATTATTCATAAGTCTCTTAAATTTTGTTTATTTTTGTGTTAACTTTTCTTTGTTCGTCCATAGACCATATATAGGCTTTTGCCTTTTGTGATTACCAATTAAAATGTTTAGACATGTGTCATTTACACATGCAATTTATGATAAAGTATTTTTTTGTCGTCAGTATAATAAATAGATAATAATAGCTGTTTTTACACATGCAATTTATGAAAATATGTTGTAATGTCTGTACACATTACAACTCATCAGAGGCTCTTCCGATTGGTCGATTGTAAGATTTAACATGGTAAAACATATATGGGACATTAATAGGCAAATATCACCTTCCTTTTTTCCAGGTTCACTAGACCAACCAACAAATGACACATAATAAAATGAAAACTTCTTTTGATATAAATCTTCTTATTTAGAAACCTCTTTTTCTAGCTATATTTTTCCTTAATACTTATTTGTATTTTTCTGTAATTTGTTTTTATATCAAAAAGTACCTTTCTATAATTTGTTCTAACACCTTTTGTGGACCTAGTCCAAAAAAAATCAAAGTTAGAAACTCTCTATATTTTGTCAAAAAAAAAAAAAAAAAAAAACTCTCTATATAACATTTTACCCATCTAGTCTCTGAAACCACACAAATCCTCCTCTCCTTCATTTTTTGTTTTTCACCATGGGTAGAAGAAAAGTGACGCACCAATTGATTGCTGACCACGCCACTCGGCGTGTTACATTTCGAAAACGCAAAGATGGTTTATTGAAAAAGATCAATGAATTGACCATTCTATGTGGTTTACCCGCTTGTGCCATCATTTACAGCGAGTACAAGGATGGTCCTGAGCTCTGGCCAAACGTTAACGAGGTTCGTTCTCTTCTTGACAGGTTAAGCGAGCTTCCGGTGGAGAAACAGACCAAATACATGATGGACCAGAAGGATCTCATGAAAAAGATGATTCAGGACGCTGAGAAAAAGTTGGAGAAGGAGAAGTGGTATACTCGTGCGATGAAACTTGGGATAATGGCTTCGACTAGTGATCTAACCACCGATACTGATTGTTCTGAGGAACTGGCAAAAGCAGCCGAGGTGGTTGACAAGAAGCTCAAAGCCATCAGAGAGAGAATCAAGGCTGTGGAAGCAGGAGCCCCCATCATCAAGAGAGAGTAGCCTTATCAAATAATTATTTCTTATCATATCTTTTAATGTCATCGTTTTTAACTGTTTTCATATTAAGATTGTTTGGATTAATGGTGCTGAAATTTATGTTCTATGATTTGCTTTTGCATTCTTAAGAAGGATTTGGAGAATTATATAAATCTTTTTGGTCTTCGTGTGATGTTCAAATAAAATGGACACCGTGATTGATATGTATTTGGTTTATGAACAGATTTGTTATATATTTCCGAAGATTTTCTTCCTTATATCTTTGCTATTTTACTTTTATTTCTAATCTTTTTCAGTCAACCTAATGCTTTATATTTGATAGGAAATCATTTGTCTTATTTCTTACCAAGAAAAAAAAATATTCTCTATTATCTTCTACGACAATTGATCGATTTGTAATTTTGTATATTGTAGTGTAGAAAATAATAATTAAATTGTTTTCACAAAAAAAAAAAGAAGATGGTCTATCGATTTTACCCAATTCTATAAATAAACTATTTAAATCAATAAAAAATGATTCTCAACATTGCACGATGCAAACAAAATAGTTAAGTCTTACTATTTTTTAATTTTTTTTTTGTTGTCAACATAGTTAAGTCTTACTATTTGTTTACCGTTATTGGAAAACTGTGAAGACAATTATAGTTTAATTATTTAAATGCTAAAATATTGGTCTTTTGTTTAAATAAGTCAAATGTAGATATAATATTAATAAATATTTTAATATTTTTCCAAAACTTATGTCTTTGTAACTGTCAAATTATTATTAAATAAGTTTCATTTTAATTTGCAACAATCTTAATTAATAGTTTGACCAGAAAAGACAAAATTTTGTTATGTAATTACTATTTTCTGTCATAATTGTTTTTTTCATATAAATTAGTGAATTTTCTATTTAATTGTATATTTTAAGTCTTTTTTATAAAGGAAAATATCTATATGTTTATCTTTGTTATCTTATATTATCTAAATGCAATATATGCTCCAACTATGTATATATAGGCACACTAAATTGAAAACTTTTACTTAAATCTATTTCTAATATTGATTTCCAATATTCTTAATATATTAAATTTTATGCTTATTAATATATTAATTTTTATGCCCTTCACTTTATTATAATTCATGGTTCATTTATAAGGAAATGAATTTATAAGAAAACATATTCATTGAAGATTATTACAATAATATTTATATATACAAATTAGAAAAACTAAAGATTTCGTTTTTATTTAGATTATGACTAATAACAGAAAATTATATAATAAAAATTATGTAATCAAATAGTAATTATGCTAGCACAGACTGCACAGTATTGGTTTTTCTTAATGTATATTAGACTTATTAGTAGGGTGAATTAGGTGAATAACCTAAAAAAAACTAATGAAGAATATAGCCGCATATTTGAAATAATTAGAGAAGTTGGATCAAGAATATGGTAAATTACTTCCAGCGGTGGTTCGGCAATTCTCCGGAGGTGGTCCGGCGGTGGTCCGGCAGTGGTCCGGCGGTGGTCCGGCAGTGGTCCGGCGGTGGTCCGGCAGTGGTCCGGCGGTGGTCCGGCGGTGGTCCGGCGATACTCTGGCGGTGGTCCGGCGGTTTTCCGGCGATGGTCTGGCGGTGGTCCGGCAATTCTTCGACAATGGTCCGACGGTTCTCCACCGGTGATCCGGAGGTCGCCGGAAGTGATGGCCGATAGTCGACGGTGGTGGTGACTAGAGGAAAACTAAACCCTAGAAGATTGTATATTGGGAACCCAAGTGGTGATGGTGATAAAGAGGTGGAGGTGGTGGTGGTGGCAAGGAGGTAAAGGTGGTGGTGGTGATATTGAAATAAAGATGGAAAAGTTGTGGAAGGACAAAATAGTATATATTGTAGTTATACAAGGTATATTAGCTTTTAATGATTAGAGTAGTTAGTTCTTCAATTATAATTTTTTTGTTAGTCATACAATGCAATTTCCCTTATTAGTATATATAGACTCTAGAAAAAAAAATTTGGGAGTCTACAAGAAGTATTTTAGTTATTAAAAAACTATTTTACATTAAGAATCCGAGATAATTTACTTTACATGCATCATCGTACAACAAAAACAAGAATCTAGATGTTTTGAACTTGTTGCTCCAATTGCACCAAAAACAAGAATCTAGGAAGTGATGGGAACTGGGAAGGCCTAAAAATTAAGGCCTTCCAGATACACTCTCCTTTCATTCTACCAATTACCAAGGGTCCAAGGGATATTCAAAACATGGAGAGAAATACTGTTGGATAAGCTTTGAAGCTTAAGATCCAAGTTATTCTTACAAAGGAAAGATAAGAATAAGAGAGAAGTTTAAGATAGACTTAAACAGAATTAGGAGTTATCTAGTTCTAAGTCCTATTAGGAAAAGGAATAAGAAAGGCTCTATATATATATCAATTGTTGAGTTATGACATTGATATGTGATTAAAAGAGAGCTATTCAAATATTTAATTTTGAGAGGAGATTTTCTAAACATAAATAAATAAAGAGAGTTATTCTTTATATTCAAAGTTCTTTAATCTTTTATTTAGTATCAGAATCTAGGTTAAAATAAATAGACCTAAGAAGTAGGTATGAGCTTAACGATTAGTGTGGGAGAAGCCTCTCAATGTAACACGATAAGAATAGTACCTTGCGAATAAGAAAGCACCGAATTAATGGTGACAAGATTTCGTCGAAAAGAAGACCTAAGGTTCGTGGTCCTTAGTTTGAGAGAGAATATTGTTGGGTACAAATCAACATCCCACATCGGAAAATTAGAAAAAAAATTTCTAATATATAAATCAAATCCAAACATAAATCAAATCCAAACCTACGAGACCTTTTGAAAAATAGTCCAATAACAAATCCGTACGAACTTTTGAGCTCAAAGCGGACAATATCATACTAATGGGGACTTGAGTTGGACTAAGAAAATCCAACAAATATTAAGTAAAACAAACATTTTAACCAGCCAATGTAAAACCAAGTAAATGTATCGATGGCTTGATCCATCATCAAGTAAGGTTTAGTCGATGGCCGAGATACACAAAGTGCCAAGTGAGAGATATGAGAGTTAGTAAATTTAGCCGCGATGAGTAAGCATTTAATCTACAATGCCTCTCACTCAGCTTTTTCAGTCGCTGCTTCACCCCATCCTCGTCCATCTTCTCTCTAATCTTCTTACCGATGGTTTGAGCCGCTGTTTCACTTGACTGTGAATCTGGCGTGTCAAGTCCTCTTCCATCTTCTTTTCCAGCTTTTATCCGCTCAAATATTGCCTGTTGCACAACACAAAAATTAATATTCTGTTGCATAAACCCAATAATAATTTCATTCACATTTAAAAAAAAAAAAAACAATTTTGTCAAAATCTAATACATATAGTGAAGGGGTTTAGGACTTATTAACAAACTCATGCTAGTTTTTAAGCATTCCATCATCAGCAAAGACTAATTGCTTGTAACATATTTTAAAATACGAAAATTTCATTTTTATTGTAAAAACCAAAAACAAGGAATTTTACTATTTATTATATCTTTAATAATGTACTGTATAAATGAATTAAGAGCATATAACCTTGGTGACTCGTGGGTCAACAAATGAGGCATTAGCTTCGACCATCAAGATCGAGGACAAGAGGTTAACGGCTTGCCACATATCCACCGCATCGGTAAAAACCTTCCGGCGCCGGCTGATGACGTGTCCTAACAACGCAATCAGGATTCCTACAGAGACTGCCTTGAAGTACACCGGATACATCTTGCTCTGCACCACATCATATTGCTGCCTCCCAAGAACCGACCCCAACACGTAGCCCGACACGAACGTCACCCACACGCACATCCCGTACGCCGCCGCGATCCCCACTAGACCTACCACGCTCCCAATCTTCGTCAGCCCAAGCGCCTTCCCAACCGTAGTCCCTATCCCCCTCACCGCGATCTTTGCCTCCTCCCAAACGTTGTGGGACTTATGAGCCTTCTTTGTGGCCCTTTCATTCACCGGTTCCTCAACTTCACGAGCTTTCTTTTCCACGTCACGTGCCGCACGTGCGACGGTCTCTTTGGGCGTTTCATCGAATAGTTCGTCACCAGGCGTTAGGTCCTTGAATCTCCCCAACACAGTCGCCATCTTGAGCTTACACTTACCGAGAGCATCGCATACGAGTTCCCCTGGGGACACGTGGTGTTCACGCTCCTTCTCTTCTGAATGAAACGACGACGTTTCCCTATTCGCATTCCCAAACAGTACTTCTCCTTTGTCTCTTCTCTTCTCTTCTTCTTTTCCCGGCGGTTGAATCGAGACTCTAGTGTTGGTTTTGCCGTCTCTGTCGTACTCCACCACGACAACGCGGTGGCCGTCTTTGACGATGACTTCACTCTCCGAATCAGTGCAGTGGCTCGAAACCAATAACGCACTCAAAACAAGACACAAGACCAATAGTTTTGTCATTTTTACTTAGTACTTCGTGTCGCTGACTCGTTTGATAGTTTAGTTACTAGTTTTGTTATCATCATATCTTTTACAAACTTCCAGTGTTTTACCATGCTGATTAACACGTGTCACCACGTGGATATATACGTGTCATCCTAGGAGGAAAAGTTAAACTTCTCTCCAATATCAGCATTGTTGTTTCCCTCAGACGGTGCGCGATGATAAAACTTGATAATGGGCCTAATTCTTACATGTAGGCCCAAATATATGACTTAAAAGCGCAGATGTGAATGATGCATAAACTTGTGCGAATCTCATGGAATATTCATTCCTAAAAGAAAAAGAAAAAAGAAAAAAGAAGCCAGAAATAGAAATGTTTCGAGGTTGAATAGTTAAGACTGTAGGAAGATGAGCGTAATGAGATNGATATATAGTTTTAGTTACTAGTTTTGTTATCATCCTATTGGCTGGCTATAAGCTCATCATATCTTTTACAAACTTTCAGTGTTTTACCATGTTGATTAACACGTGTCACCACGTGGATATTTACGTGTCATCCTAGGAGGAAAAGTTAAACTTCTCCAATATCAGCATTGTTGTTTCCCACACACCTCCTCAGACGGTGCGCGAAGATAAAACTTGTTAATGGGCCTAATTCTTACATGTAGGCCCAAATATATGACTTAAAAGCGCAGATGTGAATGATGCATAAACTTCTGCGAATCTCATGGAATATTCATTCCTAAAAGAAAAAGAAAAAAAGAAAAAAGAAGCCAGAAATAGAAATGTTTCGAGGTTGAATAGTTAACTTAAGACTGTAGAAAGATGAGCGTAATGGGATTTTGGATAGGATTGAAGGGCTTAAAGACGAGTAGAAGTACAAACAGGGATATTCGCCGAGTGGCCGGCAAAAGTTGACACAGAAAGGGAAAGAAATTGCATGCAAGATGTAGCTTCAATCTCTCTTTCTTAAAGAGAATATAAATCATCAAATATATATCACTTTTTCTGATTTAAGTTTTTCTATAGACTATAGGTTTCAAACGGATGTAGATTTTTTTTTTTTTTTTTTTAAGTTTTTGGTTCTTATAAAGTAAACGCAATCAATTTCTAGTTATTCGATTATAATAAGAACCGTTGAACAAACTTCTTTTCTTTACTATGGTTTTAGAAAAATTAAAATATAATGAGGTTATAGATTTTAAAAGGCAAAAAAACTGACCAAATTTATAGTTTTGATGTCGTTGTTGTGCGTATTACATCTTGGTAACAACAAGAAAAGAAAAATATTTACATCGGTTCAACACCTAAGTCATATATCTAATCATAAATGTGAATCTCAATGTTACTCTATGCGTCATATAATTTTGCAGTTTTGAACTGATATATTACTCTTATCAATAAATGGATGTTATACACTGTACTATGAATTGTTTGCAGTTGATTCTAAATTTTCAACTAGAAACTAAAACATGTTAAAGACAGAAATGAGATATATGTATAAAAAAAAACCAAAAAAGAAGGAGGTAGCAAGCATGTGGGATTACATGTGGCGTCGAGGCACTTCGACAACAAAACAAAAGGCAGAAAAAAATAAAGCAACCAGCCACATTTGTATCTTCCTTTGCAGATTCCCCACAACAACACTCACGCATATACATACACTAATACTAATATTTTTTACATTCGACAAATATGTATTTGATATGAAAATCTTGGTTGCTCTGCAACTTTAATGACATTATTAACGAAATTATAAATAAAAAAAACTTTACTGACATTATTGTATTGTTTATTACTTTTGTTACAATTATTGTTAATTAAGATCATTGGACGATTATTGAGAACTGACCAGTGCCCACATCAACCACATTACAGACCAGATCACCAGAATGCAACGCATACATATAGGTTCTATTTAAAACTATGATACATGTTTTGGTTTCTTTCATTTTTTTCGTTTTTGAAAGCGAAAGGACGATTAAAAGGTAACAATTAAAAGAAGAAAAGGAAAAACGATCAAACCCACGATCATTTATTTTAATTATTTATTGAAACAGAAAAAAATCATAAAAGGCGCCGAGAACCATACAAATCTAAGCGAAGGGATCAGAGGAGATTAGGCTACGAACAGCTAAGAGCAACTCATTCTAGAATCTAACCTATTTTGATGTGTACTTCTTCTTGGAACACGGTAATATTTTGTTAAAAACAATTTAAAGTTTAATAATAGTTCTTTATAATTCTAATGGCATTATTGAAAAAAAAAAAAACATACCTAATTTTTTGTATCAATTTTAATCCAATGGATGATATTAGTTCTACTTTTCCATCTAACGATTTAAAATTATTAAGGACTCCAACAGTTGCAAATTATTAATCGTGTCTTTTTATCGCACCCACATCTTTCAAAAATCACACCTCTTAATTTTTGCATCTTTTTGTTGTACCTCCATGTTTCAAAAATCACATCCATTAATTTTTACACCTTTTATGTCACATCTCTATGTCTTACACCTATTTGTTGTACCTCCATATTTCACATCTATTAATTTTTACACCTTTTTATTTTACACCTCAATGTCTTACACCTTTTTGTTTATTATATATATAAACTAATTATTAATAACTCCAATAGTTACAAATTATTAATCGTGTCTTTTCATCTCACCCCATCTTTCAAAAATCTGTTAAACTTTTCTAGACTACATAAACAAATTTTGAAAAATTGTTTTCTGAGTATTTTCAAAACTTACAAGTTGATAAATAAAATCTAAATAATTGTTTTATTGAAGTGTTTTTTTAACTAACAAGCATCAATCTCTAATTCAAGGTAATTTTATATTTTCGTTGTGAATGACCTGTTAGTGTTTTTTCACCAAACCTGTTAATTTTTTTTAGTTAGATTATTATTACTGTTAGATACGGTGGAACAAAATATGAGTATTATTTTCTTTCAATTTATTAATCAATATGATTCACTCATCTTCGTTAAAATTTGGATTATTTTATTTATTGATTCCTTCATCTAAATTTTGTTTGGTGTCGTTTTCCATTTAGACATACATCGATCATCTCTTCCAAGTATTAATCTAGGTAATTGACTGTGATTTCTATTTTTTCATAGATTTATATATTATATATTTATATATTGCAGCAAACTCACTTTTAGAGATCAATTTTAAAATAACGGATGAGATTGTTTTTATTATCTCCTCTAACTGTTTAGATTTGTTAATAATCTTAAAAGTTGCAATATTTTGATTTAACAATTGTGTTTTTTCGTCGTGCTCCTAACATTCAATGTTCAAATTTGTTAGTTTTTGCATACTTTCTCGTGCGGTAACGCACAGGCCGACATCCTAGTTTTTTTAATGGCAATAAAATTCGAATGGCATTTAAAAAAAAACAAAGTAAATTTAAGGAATTACACTACTTCTCATTCACTTTGCATCTTTCTTTCTACCAAAGAAACTCAAACATTAAAAACAAAATAGTGCATCATTAATCTAGGGCCTTTAGATCAAAACTCAAAAAGAAAAAAAAAATGAACTTTACTATAAATTCTCATGCACCCATTCACATATACGGTAAATCTATTTAGTATTTCTCAATCCGCTTAATTAAAATATGGTGCATTTGACGGTAAGCATAGAAAAATGGATTCAAATATGATGAAATTGATAACTATATCTTGAGTCTTGACATGGATGAGTAAAGTAAAGACGTAGGAGTTGCGCATGCAGTTACTAAAATCGGAAGTATTGAACAATATATTCTTGCTTTGGATTTACTTTTCTCGGATGCTGCTACCCTAACTACTAACACTGTGAATTCAGACATCTCCGACCAATCCACGTGTTTGATTTCATGCCAGAACATGATATTGGTTTTTAGTGAGTTTCTACCAAACTTTCCTAACAAAATTTAATAGATATCATTTATTCATTTCCTATTTACCACTCAATTTAGTTTTTTTTTTCCTTCTCTCTCAAAGGCCCATATATTAATCTCATTTACGAAATTTATGGTCGTTGATGCCAAATTGCCAATCAATGGAGAGATACAGTAGATAAACCACTCTCTACTAAGGGTTTCGGCTTATTACTTCTTTTAGTTTATTTCTTACCTAGAACTAGAAGTGTCATTTTTCAAAGTAACACCAACATTGTAAATTTTAAAAATTGTTTCACTACATGACCGTAACCGTGATAATAGCTATATTTTGGATCAAAAAGGTTCGTAAGAATTGGTGAATTGATTTGTATGAATCCATGTCAGAAGTGTTCGGATATGCAAAAACTTAGCTGAACAATTAGCGATCGGTGTGTGTCACTGTCACAAATCGATCGTGGAAACGTCTTCAAAAATAGACTTTAAGGAGCGGATGATTCGTAGGATTAGAAATATATAGGAGAGGACTTTGGTGGCAAAAAAAAAGATGTCCCCATTAAATCATGTTAAGTGAAACGAAAAATTAAATGATATAAAATAATAATTGAGCCTTAGCTCCGAAGGAGAACATTGTTGACTTTAAAAGCAAGACTCCAAAAACAAAAAAAGAAGCAGTGGGTAGCTAGCGATCTTTATTTATAACGGGACAATATCCTCTTCGATTTTAATAAAAACAAAAATATTTTAGAAGGTGTAACACAATTACTTTAGAAACAACAGATTTAATTTCTTATTAATCACTTAAAATTCCAAATATGAAAAACCATAAAGAGCTAATAAACATTTGGACTTGACTCAAAATCAAGGTTAGGCAGAAAATATTTTGTAGCCGACCACCTTTGGTAGTGAATGGTGTTAGTTTTAAGCCAGTTAATTAGAAACTACATTAAGAAGACGACAAACGGGTAGCAACAAAAAGAAAAAAAGTTTGAAGTTTTTTAAAAGGGTTATTTAGGCAAGTTTAGAGAGAAGTAGAGGCGAGTTATGAGTTATGACTTATGAGAGGGTGCACGTAATCTTGTAAAAGAATATTAAAACCAGTTTTTGATTAAAATGAAATGTTTAACTGCCGACAAAACATGAGGAGATGAGAACAAGATTGTATTTGACTAGATTATCTCAAACTCCTATGTCTTTTAAAGATTTGTTTAATTCTTTTTTTAAGTCTCTATCTAACACAAACAAACGATCAACGCTTGTCCGTAGTCTCCACGGAACGTCCAAATTTAACTAATGATATCAATGTGATTAATACTTCAGTCAGTATAACAATAAGGGGACCCTAACAATAAGTAAAATATGAATTACATTCCAAGTGTTTAAATTGATAGAACTTTTATTTTATTTTTTGATGCAGAAAAGTAATATCTTCTACAATACTGTCCTAATAATATGCGTGCCAACTTTTTCATATAATTTGGGATAATATATGAAGTAATTAATCTCAAGTAAAGATTTGAATACAATGTTATTAATTCAAAAATAATAAATAAAATACACATATGACATATCCAACATATGAATTATCAAACCTAGTGTCGAATCTTTTTAGAAATGTATCAACCAAAGGTATGAAATTTTACCATCACTTTTATATTAAAAATCTGCAATCCACCCATTAAAAAAAGGTTAGGAAACAATTGATGATGTTTACAACAAAACAGGTTCACTTTTAAGGGTAAAGGACATGACACCATGTACTGTAGATTTCATGATGGGGTAACACCGATTTTCCTTGAAAACGAGATATCCAATCAAATAAAAGTGTCTCTCTCTTTTTTAAAAATATATATATTTTCTCATAGAAGAAAATAAAAAGTCTGAAAGCTTAAAAGATAATGAAAATTCAACGTTTTTATTCGTTAATTGAATGAGTAATACTTTTGAATGGAAATGCGTAATTTTTTTTTTACATATTCATTTCCTTTCTAAACTGGCTTAATCCCTGTTTCACAGTTTTTTTTTTTAACTTCACAACTAGTTACTAATTTTTTTTCAGAACTGGTAATATGTTTACAAAACAAACATTGATATACTCTAACACAAGGAACCAAAACAATCAAACAATTAATTGTAAACTAAGTAGAATGAGAAAGAGAAAAACAATATATATATCTAAAACTTGTAAAAAAGATATTGCAAATCCTGTCATGTGGTCCGAGACATCTATGATTCAGAATAGATTTGTGATTTCATTCACCAAACAAACAACACAATCTTAATTGGCGTTTGTGCAGTTTAATTTATGGTACATTGGTCGAGTCTTGTGACTCATAATTCGGATAGATATTTTGTTAATATACAAACTTAAAAATTGATGTACTCTATTAAATTAATCTTTAACAGAAGCATATAAACAAAAATGCGATTTCTAGCTTAAAAACAATAAAGTCCATCCAAAAACTAAACATCGCTAAAACATTAACCACTTTTTCAAATTTAATTATCATTCAACCATACTTAGTGACATACAGCCATGAGAAAACGATTTAAAGTTATTGTTAATTTTCACATTTGATATGATTGCCTGCCTATATATTTATAATAGATCACATGATGGTAACGATCGATTTCACATAGACATAAAACGAATATTTCTTTTCATAGTTGTTGTAGTAAACTATTAAAAATAAATAAAATTAAACAAAATTAAAACAACAAAGATTAGTCCACTTTCTAATTATGTTAGGATAAGCATACAAAGCAGCAATGGCCACCACCACCAAAAAACCACGTTCGTCCATCAAGACAACGATGGTACGTCTCTTATGACCCTACTCCACCTCACTCCCCCTATTCCTCTTCTTTCTTTTTTTTCCTCCTCATTTCTTTTCATTCATTTGTATAATAAAATCATTCCATTATACGTACGAATAATTTGGTGAATCACACCGACGAGGACAATATATATTCAAAACTAAAAAAGAAAACCAAATGATTCATTAAAACGCAAATACAAATCAAAGAATATTCTTCAAGGAGAAGAAAAAAACAACAAAACTATTCAACTTGACAATATCCCAATTTCGTTTCTGTCTATTTTCTTACCATTTTATTATAAAAAAAACTATATATACTTATTAAAAATATATAAAAATTTGGGAGAAATGGAAAAAGAAAAAAAAGAAATTGACTAAAATGACGTCGTCGTGTTGACCTCTCTCTCTTTCTCTGTTCCCCGAGTTTTACTCCCCGCTTTTAACACTCTCTCCTCGAAACATCAAAACTAAAACAAGCTATGATTCTTCTTTCTTAGTTTTCATCTCTCCTCTTCTTACTTCTTCTTCGCCGGAGCTTTTTGTTTTCTCTCTTCTTCTTCGTCTTCTTCTTCACCGCTTTAATAAGAAACTAAATTTTTTCAAAAGATGAGCAAACTAGTAGTAGAAATCGTAGACGCAAGCGATTTGATGCCTAAAGACGGACAAGGCTCAGCGAGTCCGTTCGTAGAGGTTGAGTTCGACGAGCAGCGACAAAGAACTCAAACGCGTTTTAAAGATCTAAACCCTCAGTGGAACGAGAAGCTCGTTTTTAACGTCGGTGGTGGTAGTGGTGACTTCAACAACCGTTTGAACAACAAAACTATCGACGTCACCGTTTACGACGACCGCCGTGATAACCAACAGCCTGGCAAGTTTCTCGGCCGTGTTAAAATCTCCGGCGCCGTTGTTCCTTTATCTGAATCTGAATCCGATGTTCAGAGGTATCCTTTAGATAAACGTGGTTTGTTTTCTCACATCAAAGGCGATATCGCTCTTCGAATCTACGCCGCCGCTTCTTCTTCCGACGGCGGCGGCGGCGATTTCGTCTCTCCTCCGCCGTATTTTTCCGAGAAATTGACGAAAGAGGAGAAGAGATTCGAATCTCACGAGTATCAAAATCAGAATCAGAATCATTTCCAGCAGTTTGAAGATGAGATTCACATGGAGACGATGAAGCCGACGACGAAGAAGAAAGAGAAAGAATCGAGGACTTTTCACTCCATCGGTGCTCACCACGGAGGAGGAGCTGCTGCTCCACCGCCGTCTCAATCAAAACCTGCTTATCCTACTCCTCCTAATCAACCGGAGTTTAGGTCAGATTTCATGAGAGCTCCTGGACCACCGCCCGGAGCAGTAATGCAGATGCAACCTCCGAGGCAGAACCCAGAGTTTCAGCTGATTGAAACCAGTCCTCCTTTAGCAGCTCGTATGAGACAATCGTACTATTACAGAAGCAGCGGAGATAAAACCTCGAGCACTTACGATCTCGTCGAGCAGATGCATTACCTCTACGTGAGCGTCGTGAAAGCCCGAGATCTTCCCGTGATGGATGTTTCCGGTAGCTTAGATCCTTACGTTGAAGTGAAGCTTGGGAATTACAAAGGCTTAACGAAACATTTGGAGAAGAATTCGAATCCGATCTGGAAACAGATCTTTGCCTTCTCTAAAGAGAGGTTACAATCTAATCTGCTTGAAGTCACTGTGAAAGATAAAGATCTTTTGACTAAAGACGATTTCGTGGGAAGAGTTCAGATTGATCTCACTGAANTCATTTCCAGCAGTTTGAAGATGAGATTCACATGGAGACGATGAAGCCGACGACGAAGAAGAAAGAGAAAGAATCGAGGACTTTTCACTCCATCGGTGCTCACCACGGAGGAGGAGCTGCTGCTCCACCGCCGTCTCAATCAAAACCTGCTTATCCTACTCCTCCTAATCAACCGGAGTTTAGGTCAGATTTCATGAGAGCTCCTGGACCACCGCCCGGAGCAGTAATGCAGATGCAACCTCCGAGGCAGAACCCAGAGTTTCAGCTGATTGAAACCAGTCCTCCTTTAGCAGCTCGTATGAGACAATCGTACTATTACAGAAGCAGCGGAGATAAAACCTCGAGCACTTACGATCTCGTCGAGCAGATGCATTACCTCTACGTGAGCGTCGTGAAAGCCCGAGATCTTCCCGTGATGGATGTTTCCGGTAGCTTAGATCCTTACGTTGAAGTGAAGCTTGGGAATTACAAAGGCTTAACGAAACATTTGGAGAAGAATTCGAATCCGATCTGGAAACAGATCTTTGCCTTCTCTAAAGAGAGGTTACAATCTAATCTGCTTGAAGTCACTGTGAAAGATAAAGATCTTTTGACTAAAGACGATTTCGTGGGAAGAGTTCAGATTGATCTCACTGAAGTTCCTCTTAGAGTTCCACCTGATAGTCCTTTGGCTCCACAGTGGTACAGGTTAGAGGATAAGAAAGGGATGAAGACCAACAGAGGTGAGGTTATGCTTGCTGTGTGGATGGGAACTCAAGCGGACGAGTCGTTTCCAGACGCTTGGCATTCGGATGCTCACCGTGTTAGCCACTCGAACCTTTCGAATACGCGGTCCAAAGTTTACTTCTCGCCGAAGCTGTATTACTTGAGAATTCATGTGATGGAAGCTCAGGATCTTGTTCCGTCGGATAAAGGGAGAGTACCTGATGCGATTGTCAAGATTCACGCGGGTAATCAGATGAGAGCCACGAGGACGCCTCAGATGCGGACGATGAATCCTCAGTGGCATGAGGAGCTTATGTTTGTTGTGTCAGAGCCGTTTGAGGATATGGTGATGGTCTCGGTTGATGATAGGATTGGTCCAGGGAAAGATGAGATATTGGGGAGGATATTTATACCCGTGAGGGATGTTCCGGTGAGGCAAGAGGTTGGGAAAATGCCTGATCCACGGTGGTTTAACCTACAAAGACATTCAATGTCTATGGAGGAAGAGAATGAGAAAAGGAAAGAGAAGTTCTCTAGTAAGATTCTGCTTCGGGTTTGTATAGAAGCAGGGTACCATGTTCTTGACGAGTCCACGCATTTCAGCAGCGATCTTCAACCGTCTTCAAAGCATTTGAGGAAGCCGAGCATTGGGATTCTTGAGCTTGGGATTCTCAGTGCTAGGAACTTGATGCCTATGAAAGCTAAAGATGGGAGAATGACTGATCCCTATTGTGTGGCGAAATATGGGAACAAATGGGTGAGAACGAGGACTCTTTTAGACGCGCTTACACCTAAGTGGAACGAGCAATATACCTGGGAAGTTCATGATCCTTGCACCGTCATAACAATTGGAGTCTTTGACAATGGTCATGTCAATGATGGTAGTGACTGGAAGGACCAGAGGATTGGGAAAGTTAGAGTCAGGTTATCTACGCTGGAGACAGACCGGGTTTACACTCATTACTACCCGCTGCTGGTTCTTACACCGGGTGGTCTAAAGAAGAACGGTGAGCTTCAGCTAGCTCTGAGGTACACCTGCACCGGCTTTGTTAACATGATGGCACAATATGGAAGACCGTTGTTACCCAAAATGCATTATATTCAACCGATACCGGTCAGGCATATCGACTTGCTTAGGCATCAGGCGATGCAAATAGTTGCAACAAGACTATCAAGGTCCGAGCCACCGCTGAGACGAGAGGTTGTGGAGTATATGCTTGATGTAGACTACCATATGTTCAGTCTCAGGAGAAGCAAAGCCAATTTCAGCAGAATCATGTCGCTTCTCTCCTCGGTCACTCTGGTCTGCAAATGGTTCAACGATATCTGCACATGGAGAAACCCGATCACAACATGCCTGGTTCATGTTCTGTTCTTGATTCTTGTGTGCTACCCAGAACTGATTTTACCCACAGTCTTCCTCTACCTCTTTGTGATAGGCATGTGGAATTACCGGTACAGACCAAGACACCCACCTCACATGGACGCTCGTGTGTCCCAAGCAGATAACGCGCACCCTGACGAGCTTGACGAGGAGTTTGACACTTTCCCGACCAGCAGACCAGCAGACATTGTCAGAATGAGGTATGACCGGCTTCGGAGCGTTGGCGGTAGAGTTCAGACAGTCGTAGGCGATCTTGCGACTCAAGGGGAGAGAATCCAAGCTCTACTTAGCTGGAGAGACCCGAGAGCAACTGCTTTATTCATCGTCTTCGCATTGATCTGGGCCGTGTTTATCTATGTCACACCATTCCAGGTGATTGCAATCATAATCGGGCTGTTCATGCTGCGCCATCCACGGTTCAGGAGCAGAATGCCTTCAGTACCTGCCAATTTCTTTAAGAGATTACCAGCCAAGTCAGATATGCTACTGTAAGTGTAAAAGACAAAAACCAAAAAAGGGAATATGATTTATATATGTTGTAGTGTGTATCAAAAGAAAGTGGAGAACTTTGTAGAGGGGGAGCGAAGGATAGTTTTTGCCTCTGGGGTTGAATCATTCGTATATTCTGTATTATACGTGAGCTTAATCATAAACCAACAATTTTTTTTGGGTACAAAAATATTGCTTTGGGTTTGTTCCCTTATATATATATATATATATATATATATATATATATCTACACAAACTGCACAATCAAACACATTCACAAACATGCAACGAAAAGAGAAGTGTCTCTAGCGTGAGACGTTATGTTGTTGAGGGCAAAACTATTGGGTTTCATGATTAAACGACCTTTGGGATCTTATCATCTCCGACGAGCCATCTGGCTAGCCAACAAGGATCTACGGCAAAGTTTTTGCATTGCATTGGAATGATCCCGAGATCGCCACCGATCTGTGCGTAGTTATTTAAAGCTTTTTCCATCTCCGTTTCGTCTTCTCCAATTTCCATCACATCAACTGTGTTCATGCGAACAACTTCCGCAAAGTCCTGTTCTAACTCATGATCGTTCTCAAACGGTTCCATCGCTGGGCACTGTTTAAATCGGATCATAAAAATAAACAGAATTTTGAGCTGTGTTTCTGCAATCTATCATCAATCTTATGGAATGCATTTCAGGAAGATAAAAGAATCTGAACCTGACAGAACTGGGCGTAATGTCTGTATATTTCGCTGTTTTCATCTTGGTCACCAAGGAGAGTACCACCATACCAACCATTGGCTTCATTGGTTGACGTAATCGATAGGTACCTATAAAATAAAACAATTGCAACAAAAGTGATTTGATGCAATGGCGAAGAAATCTGGATTTTTAAAATGCAACCAGTTTGCATTTGAGGTGTTAGATCATGGTTTGGTCAATAGTTGAGGGTTTCACTCAATTTTAGTTTCCCAATAATAACCAAAATTTAAAAATTTCAAAAATGCATTCTGAAAGCCAGTACCTTTTAAAGATATCTTCTTGATGACCGTTGGACTCAGAAAGCCAGTCCAAGTTGCAGAAATCGTTGACTCGCTCACTCGAGGTCACTCCTTTCTCACTATCGTCTGCACCAGATTTTGTGGCAGAGACACTCTCTTCGGGCTTTCTTGAACCAAACAGCCAATTAGGGCTCTTGAGCTGAATCTCACTGCAGATAAGAAAGTCATGAAAAATAAGTGAAGACTCAAAATAGTCATGGTTTGGTTTGAACTAAAAATCTATTTTATTTTCTAAACTATAAACCAGCTTTCTACTTTCTTTAAGGGATAAAAGTCCTATTAAAGATAAGGATTTAGAAAGGTCAAGGCAAACGCCACGCCTCATAAGATGATTATTGGAAATTTTAAATGAGGATCATTACGCTGCATCAGGAGCCACACCAGTGCTTCCGGTGTTGCCACCTGGTCTTTGGTCTGTCTCGCTACAAAGCCTCACGTTCTTTATTGAACTGCATGTCTGCTCTATCAGTTTGTCAAACGAAGTCAGCTTCTTCCGTGAGAAGTCATCTCTGAAAGCCGGAACTGGTGCAAGATTGACTCCAATGCCACTCATGGGTTTAGGAATGGACTGGATACTGCAATGGACCCAGAATTAGATATCATAAGCAACCAGAGGATATGATCTTTATATTTAATTGAACATCTTTGGTAATAACATCCAGTTTCAGGCACGAACTCAAAATAATATTTGCCTATAATGAAGAGTAAGCCCATAATCTGACATATATTAGGTTCATTAAATGTAAGTTTTACCCGCTTTCTGGGAAAAGATCATCTCCAATCCCTGACACATGGAGATAATAATCAGAATCCAGCTCCCAGAGTGCAGGTTTCCCTTCCTGAGGTTGAAAGTACCCCAAGAATCTGCTCAGAAAAAATTCATTAGTAACTAGGACTAAAGAAAACAGAAACGAGTAAAAAAGAGTTTGTAGCCAACATTTCCTCAGAGGATCCAATATTGGTAGTTGATATTATCAGTAATGCCTAAGGTAATAGTGGTAATGCCACAGTACTGTTGCTTTTATCTATATCATCAATGAAGCAATAACTCAAAAACTAATCTAAAAGCCTTCAACCTATTGCTACATCACTGGCAAACTAGAAATGATAAAACTTCGCAAGAAACTGAAGTGGCTTGTGCAAGAAAGATAAGTATATTACAAGTTTATGGCGTCTTGCTTTTCGCCATCGGTGTAGGTATTGCTGTAGTATCGTTTGATAGACTTGAGAAACTCTCTAGATTGTGTCGTGGCCTTCCATTTCCCCTGCCTTTCTGGGAAAACCTATAATCCATTAAACGATATTACTGTATAAGCAATGCAATCGTTTTGAAGAATAACTGGTCAAACGTAAAAAGTGGTATTATTACAGTGTTATGAGCAGCTGAGCCGCCGTATTGTTGTGCAAGCGCATCTCCCATGCTCTGGTACATATCCATAAGTGCAGCAGCTATGCTACTGTCAGGGTCAACTTTAGGTGTATCGCTCAAACCCATTGCATGAAGCTGCCGGCCTAAAGCAGCCAAACCATATGCATACTGAGCTACATTTGTTCGATCCAAGCAGTCGATACAGTTAGTACGCAGAACACCACTTTGGTAACGAGGAGCTGAAGAATTAGCTCCATCGTCTTTTTTCTGGTGGCTTAGCTTCATCTCCTTCTCTCGGTTAGCAAGAGTGCTAAGTATATCATTTGCACTCTCGCCCCTTGAAAGTTCCGCAGAGTAAGCTCTTAGATCACGCAAAGAAGTTTCCCTGCAGTCACTATCTCTATTATAGCCAGTACGCAGAATAACATATGGCAGTTTATAAAACAAACCAAATTTCTGATCAAATATGAGTAAGTAGCAGCCGTATCATCACAACAATCACCTTGCAGTGCTAGCATGACTAAGTTGGCTAGCCTTCTTCTTAATAATTTTAGGCTTTCCACTGAAGTATAATCCAGTCAAATCAAGGGCTTCGCTTGCCACAGCACCCAAAACAGCCAATACATTCGCCGACTTGCTTTAACATGGAAAACAGAAAGCAATGTGAGTTCAGATTAAAGGTGGGGAAAAAAAATCTCATCATTTTACCTCTTTGCAAATTTGTGGAAATCCCAGTGGATGAATTTGAGATGATTTTCTTCGTGAAAAATTGAATTTAGATAACCCACTGCATTTGCAAACTCACGTCTCAGCACCATTTCCCTAGGCCTTTTCTCAACTGTCTGCATATTTCCATGGACATTTATCTGTAAGTACAAAGGGCATAACCATCTCTTGCTTAAAAAGGACATTAAATATATCGACCTTGATTAAGTTGAGCACGATAATCGGGTTCCCATATCGATCCACCAGGTCTTCAAAATGCATTTTGGTCGACTCGTATGTAGGGTCATACCTCTGTACTGAGGCCAAAAAACCAGAATACAAACATCAGGAGCCATCCATGAGAAGATAAGTAGATCAATAACATCATGCACGTTCAAATGGTCTAGCAGAGATAACAGACGCATGTTACGTTAGTTTCTCACAGAAAATATCAGGCTTAGGACTAAATCGGGAGGCCTCTTGCGACCAAAAGAGAGGAATAGACCCTCGCATCTGCACTACTGAGCTCATTTTTCCCTTGCATGATCCAGCTTCATCATCAAGAACAAGTTGTTCAGTTTCAACATCATTTGCAACCCTTCCACGATCGTTCACTCCCCTTTTCAAGTAACTGCGACGAAATTTTTACAGAATGAAAAAAGGCCAGACGTTTAACAGAAAACAATAGATATAAGCATTTAAGGTAGTCTAAAAGAGTTCATGCCACTCAATACTGTGTCCCCAAAGCCGCTATTAAAAAGAAAAGTTCCCAAATATACAGGGTAATACTAAGAAATGTCCTTAGAAAATTGAAACAGTCACTATGAATTTGTCATCCATGAGAGGCCTAATTAGAATGATTTCATACCGTGTGCCTGCAAAATGTCGAGAACGTCTGGAGACTAGGGTAACACTGAAGTCTCTTCCATATATCGACAGCCTTATCTGCATAATGGGGTATACCACCAAATAATAAAGACCCATTTAAAAATCTCCTGGTGGTAAACCTCGAAGTACATTGGTGAAGCCACAAGAGCCTACAAATACCTGCTTAAAATGCCCATGAACTAAAGCCAGTGTCCAAATAGTGTTGTTGCACCTTGATCGAATAGGCTCCGTCAGATACGCATTCCATACAAATATGTTATCATAGGGCACCCCTTCCTCACCAGAAGATAAAACATTCTTTTGCAAGCTCTGCATTATGGGATAAGTGTAACTGTAGAAGAAATCTTTTGTCAAATCCACACTTGACAGAAGCTTCTTGTACCTGCATATAAAGGAAAGACAAAAAGAACTTCGTAAAATCATATAAAAAGTCCGAGCTTCAAAGGGAAAATCCAAATTCCCGGAAATGTACCTTAGTTCAGTTTTGGAATTCGCAACATCAGATTGAATAGTTGCATGTGGAACACTGATCATTTGGCTTTCATCAATAGCATATATCGCATGCCCACATACACAACCAATTTGTCGCCGTTTTGTCACCAATATTAAATAGTAAGACTCCATAAACTTAGCACAACCTACAACAATACAAGGCAAAACAAACTTAGCTCCAAAAGACAAAATCCAAAGTTTACAAACAAAGAAAAAGCATTGAGCTTCCCCCCACGACTAACCAGCAATTCCATAGACTTTGGCAACAAAAGCTAATCCTCCAGTGGCACGATTGCCTTCAGCGATACGTTGAAGCAGACTCTTGATCTCCTGAGGCGAGTATACGACCGGATCTTCACTAATGTTAAGCTCAGATGGCTCTGAACGATCAATCTTCAACACTCTGAAGAATCTTTTATTCCTATCACTCCCAACTAGATAAAACCTCTGCAAAGAACAAACATCCCAAAAAAAAAAAAAACAACTTAAACCTTCCTGCAAATTCAATCTTAGGGTTTCCTTAAATCATTCCAACAACACAATTTCCTCATTGATGCGATTTTACTAATTGATCAACAATTGCTGAATCGGATCGATTCAAGCTTACCGCTCTGGTTTCGTAGAGCTTGAATTTCTCGAGGGCGTAGGAATCGGAATCGGACTCCGCATCGTTGGACGGTTGAATCTTGGCGAAAGAAGAGTAAGTAGAAGCCGTTGAGTTTTCCGATTTCGCCATAACAATTCAATCTCTCTCTCTCTCTCTCTCTGGAGGAAACGATCGTGATTCTCTCACGCCGGCGATGGTTTCAGGCGATCATTCTACGATCCGAAGTTGGGAACAGACAAGGGGCGTTTCCGTACTTTTCGAGTTTTGGATCGTGTTCACTGTTTCTACTTTCTTTATCTTTTAAAAAAGGTAATATCCTACTGTTAATTAAATTTTTGATGAAATTTTTTATACGTAATAGTTTCAAAAAGAAAAAATAAGTAATAAACCATAAAGTAATACGAACAATTAATTAATATTCACACTAATATATACAATTAGATAAATAAATATTGTGAGGTAAAAAAGATAAATTAAACCATTTTTCACTATATTGTAGAAAAAAATAGATATAAAATGATAAAGAATATTTGACATTAGTAGTGTATTTGTACACACACAAAATTAAATATTTTTAAAATTGCATGTATAGTCTGAGAAATAATATTTTGATTTTTTTTTTTTTTTTTAAGTCAACATATTCCCTCCACATGATCCGTTTCAATATCCACAAACCACAACCAAGCAATTTTTTCAGCTTTCTTCCACCATCCATATTCACTATCACATACTGTATATGCATAGATTATACGTGCATATGCATTTTACTTCTCAGTTCTTACAATTTTGAGTTCCAAAAATGTTGAAATTTCCGCTTTGTTGCAGTGAGTTATCTCTAGAACCAAAGATTCAAGCTTTTGAAAGACAAATTGTTTCAGGCCGACGAGATTCCATCAAAGCTTCTGCGGGAAAAATTGGAAATTTCTCTTTTGGTTCGGTAAGATTTCACGACATCTTATTCAAAAACACCTATATACATCACTGCAATGTTAATTCTTCGAAGGTTTATATAAACAGATATTCAAAAGTTGTGAGACTTGTGGAGCCAAAGGAGCAATTGAGTGCCCCGGTTGCAAGGTACTAATTTAGTCTTCACTATTAGATACTCATAATATCTTCAAGTGATGAGTCAATCTCTTTTAGTGTATGTTCAATTGTATTTTGTTTTTCCAAACCATACCTATTAATTTTACTCTTTCTTACTCTAAATTTATTTATATATACTTTGTATCCTGTTTAGCATATAGATGTATAAAGACAAAATTCTTTTCTTGCCTCCAGGGAACAGGTAAAAATAAGAACGGAAATATGTTTGAGAGATGGAAGTAAGTAATAACTAACACTGTAACATAGTTTTAAAATCATGTCAAAACAGTTCAATGATGACTACAACTTAAGGAGATTTAACTTGGGATTTTGAAAATGTGCAGATGTTTCGATTGTCAAGGATTTGGTATGAAGAGTTGTCCTAAATGTGGCAAGGGAGGCTTGACGCCTGAACAGAGAGGGGAACGATAGTTGTTTTTCTCTTACATAATTCATATTTTAATTTGTGATATATTCCTATAACGAGTAACTTGCATGTTAAGAACAAGTCATGAATATTATGTTTTCAACAGAATGTGAATAAGTGCATTAAGGCTTTCTAAACGTTGATAAAGATAAAGTGTGTTGCATAGAATTAGAGAACCGCATAAACAAAGCGTTTTAGCAATAAGGACGCGAACCTAACAGAGTTTTAATGACCGCGTTTGATAGTCACATTTTTTTGTTTTACTTGAAAAGTTATTGTTGGTCTCTTAAAAAAAAGTTGAGCTTTCGATGTTATCTTCTTCTTTGAATCGCGTTTTTGTCAGATTCTTTTGTGCATGCGGAAGCCTTCGATTCTAAATCTAAAACCATAACCTCCGACGAAATTTTCTTAGAACGTAGTAAAATATTCACAAGCAAGACGAGACATTCAATTCATAGTCGCAGACTCGCAGTAAGGGGGTAGAAGAAGTGGTTTACAACGTTTGGCATTTGGCGTGTAGCGTGAGGAAAACTAGAAGCTTGTTTGCGGTTAGCCATGTTGAGGCTTGCAAGTAACGGCCCAATGTTTAATGGGTACCAACAGAAGGATTTTTTATGCTTTTTTCTTAAATTATTTAATCATAGCCTTTATGGCTCCCACAAAACATTGAACAGTAGTTAAACTGAAAACGTTGAACAGTAGTTAGCTTGTACGGAATATTTGATAGAAGGAAAAAAAAAAAAAGAACATCTTTCAAGATTAATATAGCAATATATAGTTCTGAAAAATTGTTTATGATTGAGAAAGAAATTAAAGTAAGTGAACAGATTGGATTGTTAGTAAACGTTCTGAAAGCTCAGATTGTAAAAAATTCAACTCTCTTTAAAAGTTTTAATTATTGACAACAATTCTGATAACTTGTTCAAAAGACAAAAAAAATACGTATGGGCCGTGTAAGATAAAAACATTAACATTTTACACGAATTCATCAACGCGATCTTAATTAATTTATCTAATCGCGTTTTTTATAGCGATGACATTCCAAAGTTTCCAAGTAATCATCCCATGTTGACTTACACACACGATTATAAAAAAAAATAAAAACTGTTGCGTAATACTAGTTTTCTTTGTAACTGGACCGTCGTTAAATAAGAAGTGGCGTTTGTGAAGGTGTTTTTATTTTTATTTTTAATAGTAAGATTTAACGGACACAACACACAAACAGTAGAAGAAGAAGACCAAACAAAGTTAACAACACATGCCCAAACTCAATAATTCAGTTATCCAACTAATCTAATCGAGGAGACAAGGGAGAGAGAAAGAGAGAGAATGTGATAAAAAAAAAAAATCATAAGAGAGGAGGACACGTGGAGGTACGTGAAGGAAGTAGCGTGTGGAGAGAGTGATTGGGGGAGAGAGAGAGAAAGGGTTGAGTTGAGTACTCAGATTAAAAAAGACAGCTACCTACTCATCTTCCCATCCCCAATCTATCTACCTACTTTCTCCAGATCTACTCTCTTCTTCTTCTTCTTCCTTTTTTTAACATCTTCCCTAATTTTAGATTTCTAACTTTTTTAATATCTTAATCATCATGCAGTAAACAAAAAAACAGTTAAAAATCTATCTTTAATGATGCAGCAATAAGATTGGGTTAGTGATGTTATAATGACTTGTAATAGACTAATAGTATTGTGGAAAATGTAAAATTATTATTATGATTTTTTTTTCTTTAGCAAGATGATGTAAAGAACCAAAAAGTCAATAACCAAAGAAACCCGTACGATCGATCTACATCTAAAAAGAAAACAAAAAAAAGTTAGGAAACTCAAACTCCCACGTTCATCCTGTGAGTGTACAATCAATTTGTTTTTCTGGTTGTTGTTACAATATTCTTTTAAAAGAATACATCATTTCATTTGTTAGATCAAAACTTTTTTTATTAAAAGAAAAACTTTGGTAAGTAATAAAATAATGGTAGTTAGTTATTATAAATAACATTCAAAACGAAAACATTCTACAGGAAAACTCTCTTCCTTCAAAACACAAAAATAAAAACACCAAATTCCCCCTCTTCCTCCATATACATAATAAGATACGTAAAGATAGATAGATCGAAGAAGAAGTAGAAGGAGAGATGGGAAGATCACCATGCTGCGAGAAAGCACACATGAACAAAGGAGCTTGGACTAAAGAAGAAGATCAGCTTCTCGTTGATTACATCCGTAAACACGGTGAAGGTTGCTGGAGATCTCTCCCTCGCGCCGCCGGTACTTATATATATATATATATATTCACTTATACACACATGTACTATCTATATATATTCAAATAAAGATTTGATTTCTTGATTTTTTTTTATTTAAAAATTACCAAATTNTAAACGTTGATAAAGATAAAGTGTGTTGCATAGAATTAGAGAACCGCGTAAACAAAGCGTTTTAGCAATAAGGACGCGAACCTAACAGAGTTTTAATGACCGCGTTTGATAGTCACACTTTTTTGTTTTACTTAAAAAGTTATTGTGATTTCAAAACAGAAATATAAGTTTTAATTGGTCTCTAAAAAAAAAAAGTTGCGCTTTCGATGTTATCTTTCTTTGTATCGCATTTTTGTCAGATTCTTTTGTGCATGCGGGAGCCTTCGATTCTAAATCTTAAACCATAACCTCCGACGAAATTTTCTTAGAACGTAGTAAATATTCACAAGCAAGACGAGACATTCAATTCATAGGCAATAAGGGGTTAGAAGAAGTGTTGTACAACGTTTGGCATTTGGCGTAGCGTGAGGAAAACTAAAAGCTTGTTTACAGTTAGCCATGTTGAGCGTTGCAAGTAACGGCCCAATGTCTAATGGGTATGAACAGAAGGATTTTTTATGTTTCTTTCTTAAATTATTTCATCATAACCTTTATGGCTCCCACAAAACATTGAACAGTAGTTAAACTGAAAACGTTGAACAGCAGTTAGCTTGTACGGAATATTCAATATTAATAGAAGGAAAAATATAGAACACCAGTATCATCAGGAAAAGGAAAAAAAGAACATCTTTCATATCTTAATGTAGCAGTATTTTTAGTTCTGAAAATTTGTTTATGATTGAGAAAGAAAAAACAATAAACAGAATTAAAAATAAATTAGAAGAATGGATTGTTAGTAAACGTTCTGAAAGCTCAGATTGTAAAAAAATTCAACTCTCTTTTAATTATTGACAACAATTTTGATAACTTCTGCAACACTGCAAAAGAAGACTTAAAAGACGTATGGGACGTGTAAGACAAAAGCATTAACATTTTATACGTATTCATCAACGCAATCTTAATTATCTAATCGCCTCTTTTATAGCGATGTTATTCCAAAGTTTCCAAGAAATCATCCCATGTTGACTACACACGATTAAAAAAAAAAAGCAACAGTTGCGTAATTCTAGTTTTCTTTGTAATTGGACCGTCGTTAAATAAGTAGTGGCGTTTGTGAAGGTGTTTTATTTTATTTTTAAAAGATTTAACGGACACAACACACAAACAGTAGAGAAGAAGACCAAACAAAGTTAACAACAACACATGCCCAAACTCAATAATTCAGTTATCCAACTAATCTAATCGAGGAGACAAGGGAGAGAGAAAGAGAGAATGTGATAAAAATCATAAGAGAGGAGGACACGTGGAGGTACGTGAAGGAAGTAGCGTGTGGAGAGAGTGATTGGGGGAGAGAGAGAGAAAGGGTTGAGTTGAGTACTCAGATTAAAAAAGACAGCTACCTACTCATCTTCCCATCCCCAATCTATCTACCTACTTTCTCCAGATCTACTCTCTTCTTCTTCTTCCTTTTTTTAACATCTTCCCTAAATTTAGTTTCTAACTTTTTTTATATCTTAATCATCATGCAGTAAACAAAAAAACAGTTAAAAATCTCTCTTTAATGATGTAGCAATAAGATTGGTTTAAAGTTTAAACAGTAGTGATGTTACAATTACTTGTACTAGTATTGTGAAAATGTAAAATTATGATTTTTTTTCTTTAGCAAGATGACGATGTAAAGAACCAAAAAGTCAATAACCAAAAAAACCCGTACGATCGATCTACATCTAAAAAAAAAACCAAAAAAAAGTTAGGAAACTCAAACTCCCACGTTCATCCTGTGAGTGTACAATCAATTTGTTTTTCTGGTTGTTGTTACAAACATTATTCTTTTAAAAGAAAGAAAAAAAATGAATACATCATTTCATCTGTTAGATCAATACATTTTTATATAAAAAAAAACACTTTGGTAAGTAATAAAATAATGTTAGTTAGTTATTATAAATAACATTCAAAACGAAAACATTCTACAGGAAAACTCTCTTCCTTCAAAAACACAAAATAAAAACACCAAATTCCCCCTCTTCCTCCATATACCTAAGTATACGTATAGATTAGAGAGATCGAAGAAGACCATTGAATAGTAAGAGAGATGGGAAGATCACCATGCTGCGAGAAAGCACACATGAACAAAGGAGCTTGGACTAAAGAAGAAGATCAGCTTCTCGTTGATTACATCCGTAAACACGGTGAAGGTTGCTGGAGATCTCTCCCTCGCGCCGCCGGTACTTATATATATATATATATATTCACTTATACACACATGTACTATCTATATATATTCAAATAAAGATTTGATTTCTTGATTTTTTTTTATTTAAAAATTACCAAATTGTGCAGGATTACAGAGATGTGGTAAGAGTTGTAGATTGAGATGGATGAATTATCTAAGACCAGATCTCAAAAGAGGCAATTTCACTGAAGATGAAGACGAACTCATCATCAAGCTCCATAGCTTGCTCGGTAACAAGTCAGTATTCTCTATAACCATAATTTACATTTTTATAACCAAAAAAAAAAAAAAAAAAGTTTTACATTTTTATTAAAATTCTGAAACTTTCTGTTGTTGAAGATGGTCATTGATAGCTGGGAGATTACCAGGAAGAACAGACAACGAGATCAAGAACTACTGGAACACTCACATCAAGAGGAAGCTTCTGAGCCGTGGGATCGATCCAAACACTCACCGTCTCATCAACGAATCTGCTGCATCATTAGTTGTATTGCCTCCTCCTCCTCTGTCTTCGTCGTCTCTTCAAAACGATGTCGTTGAGCCTTTGCATCTTGATTTCGCCGGACCGGTTAAACCGGAACCGGTATTAGGGGAAGAGATCTCTGGTATTCATAATAATAATTGCACGAGTAGTGGAACGACGTCGGAGAAAGATTTTGGGAACGAGAACGATTGGGTGCTGAACTTGGAGCTCTCCGTCGGACCAGCAGCGGCGCGTTATCATCATCGGTACGAGTCGAAGACCCGGAAGGTGAGTGTTGTTGATTCGGCTGAGTCGAATAGACGGTGGGGGTCCGAGTTGTTCGGAGGAGCTCAGAGCGATGCGGTGTGTTTGTGTTGTCGGGTTGGGTTGTTCCATAATGAGTCGTGTCGGAATTGTCGTAATTCTGATGTTAGAACCCATTAGTGTTTTTTTTTTTTTTTTTTACATTTGTTATGTAACGCATCAAAAAGCAAAAATATTAGGATAAAATTTATTTGATGGCAAATAATAGAGCTGTCTCAAAACTATAGTCGAAGATTATGGGCAAAAGAATTATCAGAAGTAAAAAAAAAAATTGTATATTTCATTAAAACAAAAAAATCGTCAAATGTATTCAATTTTTCGTTTAAAATTATGTTTTTTGTCTTCTAATTTTTACACATACCAACTAAGTTAAACAAAACCCAAGTGTTTGTATATCGAATGGTTTACTTAAAACGTGTAAAAAATAAAGTGTGGAAGTATATGATTCAATGTCAATTATCAAGGATAACAATATTGCATATGTAACTAATTCCAACCTACCTGNTTCATCCTGTGAGTGTACAATCAATTTGTTTTTCTGGTTGTTGTTACAAACATTATTCTTTTAAAAGAAAGAAAAAAAATGAATACATCATTTCATCTGTTAGATCAATACATTTTTATATAAAAAAAAACACTTTGGTAAGTAATAAAATAATGTTAGTTAGTTATTATAAATAACATTCAAAACGAAAACATTCTACAGGAAAACTCTCTTCCTTCAAAAACACAAAATAAAAACACCAAATTCCCCCTCTTCCTCCATATACCTAAGTATACGTATAGATTAGAGAGATCGAAGAAGACCATTGAATAGTAAGAGAGATGGGAAGATCACCATGCTGCGAGAAAGCACACATGAACAAAGGAGCTTGGACTAAAGAAGAAGATCAGCTTCTCGTTGATTACATCCGTAAACACGGTGAAGGTTGCTGGAGATCTCTCCCTCGCGCCGCCGGTACTTATATATATATATATATATTCACTTATACACACATGTACTATCTATATATATTCAAATAAAGATTTGATTTCTTGATTTTTTTTTATTTAAAAATTACCAAATTGTGCAGGATTACAGAGATGTGGTAAGAGTTGTAGATTGAGATGGATGAATTATCTAAGACCAGATCTCAAAAGAGGCAATTTCACTGAAGATGAAGACGAACTCATCATCAAGCTCCATAGCTTGCTCGGTAACAAGTCAGTATTCTCTATAACCATAATTTACATTTTTATAACCAAAAAAAAAAAAAAAAAAGTTTTACATTTTTATTAAAATTCTGAAACTTTCTGTTGTTGAAGATGGTCATTGATAGCTGGGAGATTACCAGGAAGAACAGACAACGAGATCAAGAACTACTGGAACACTCACATCAAGAGGAAGCTTCTGAGCCGTGGGATCGATCCAAACACTCACCGTCTCATCAACGAATCTGCTGCATCATTAGTTGTATTGCCTCCTCCTCCTCTGTCTTCGTCGTCTCTTCAAAACGATGTCGTTGAGCCTTTGCATCTTGATTTCGCCGGACCGGTTAAACCGGAACCGGTATTAGGGGAAGAGATCTCTGGTATTCATAATAATAATTGCACGAGTAGTGGAACGACGTCGGAGAAAGATTTTGGGAACGAGAACGATTGGGTGCTGAACTTGGAGCTCTCCGTCGGACCAGCAGCGGCGCGTTATCATCATCGGTACGAGTCGAAGACCCGGAAGGTGAGTGTTGTTGATTCGGCTGAGTCGAATAGACGGTGGGGGTCCGAGTTGTTCGGAGGAGCTCAGAGCGATGCGGTGTGTTTGTGTTGTCGGGTTGGGTTGTTCCATAATGAGTCGTGTCGGAATTGTCGTAATTCTGATGTTAGAACCCATTAGTGTTTTTTTTTTTTTTTTTTACATTTGTTATGTAACGCATCAAAAAGCAAAAATATTAGGATAAAATTTATTTGATGGCAAATAATAGAGCTGTCTCAAAACTATAGTCGAAGATTATGGGCAAAAGAATTATCAGAAGTAAAAAAAAAAATTGTATATTTCATTAAAACAAAAAAATCGTCAAATGTATTCAATTTTTCGTTTAAAATTATGTTTTTTGTCTTCTAATTTTTACACATACCAACTAAGTTAAACAAAACCCAAGTGTTTGTATATCGAATGGTTTACTTAAAACGTGTAAAAAATAAAGTGTGGAAGTATATGATTCAATGTCAATTATCAAGGATAACAATATTGCATATGTAACTAATTCCAACCTACCTGTTTAAAAAGTGTTCCTAACATTAATTAGATTTAGATATTGACCAAGTCATTTCAGCTGATGATGTGCATAGCAACTTTGATGTAGACGCAGAACTATACCTAATTTTTTTTGGTTTTGGTGTCGTCGCTTTTTATATGTGTGTTCTTTTTTTCAGCTCTTGTCCTAAAACTTTTTGCTATTCGCATTTCTTTACCCTCAATTTTTTAACAGACTACACAAAAAGGAACTCTCGTTCAAAAACAACGAAATGTCTAAAGTCAACGTGCCTTTCACTTGTCTCTCCAGTTTCAATTTTTTTTTTTATATATCGAGAAATGACGAATGGANTTTTTTTTTTTTTTTTTTTTGGTGTCAAAAGACGAATGGATCATATAACAACATATTGACATATACTTGCAATCGGATAGCTATAGAATGACAAAATAAGTTTTTTATTGGATCATTTTTTATTCCTTTTGAAATGGCGAGTGTAGCATATTACGAAATGACATGTAGAGATTGACAAAATAACTTTCTTGAGAGTCTTTCTTTAAAAAGATAACTAAGATCTCGTTTACGTAATGGATACCAACACATTAATGGACCCTTAGTCAGCAATAATAAAAAAAAATCGAAATTTTACACATTAAGCTTTTAGATGAAGCACGTTATCGTTTTTTTCTTCCTTTTACTTTTTCATTTGAGTTACTGTATAGTTGTTGTTATGATTATAAATTTCTATATTAACAAAATAATCGTCACCATTATCTTAAGCTTTTAGAGTGGACTGTGGACATCAGGTAACGTGCCAGCTCCAATCTGGTTTCAGCATGTGGTTTCCTTAAAACAACTTTTTTTTTTAATTAAAAGAAATGATATATAATGAAATCGACGTTTAGGTTCTTTTAGGTAGAATCTCACCTAAAAGCTGGTTTATTAACAATATGTATATGTGCGATTACGTTTTACAGATATCAAATACCGAATTATCATGTGCATCTAGAGACAAAATCTTATTCCATTTTTTTTAGCAATTTAATCCTTTCTATTTCTTTCATGTTAAGCCCTTTTAATGTGTGTTGGTGGGATTAAACCTTTTTATAATTTGTTATACACAATTATATTACTAAATAACAATTTTTGGATAAAAACATAATTGAATCATCACAATATGTAACAATTTAATTTTGCTATATGTATGTATAAAATTAATATAATTTTATAAGAAAAGACGCATATATATCAATTTGTACAAAAGGTTGTACGTTGCCTAGTAAATAAATAATGATTCTCGGATTCACAATTCAATAACTTATACGGAAGAATTATTTCTATTTTCTTAGCTTATTTGAAAAACAAAATTATTCCCAAACGAGGCCAAAGGTCTAGAATATAAGCAGGTGAGATGGGGTAGAAGATAGATAAAAACAACATGTGAGATGTTGGGTGGTAGGTAACCGAATCTATGATCAATGAATAATAGAAAAGAGAGATAATACTTGGAAAAATATTTTATATAACGAGAACTCTATACAATAAAAATGAGTGGAATATTGATGATAGTACGAATTAATAGGAGAAAAGTGATGATGTTGCACATGTAAAGTTAGCTAGATTGAATCGCATGATGATATTTTTAGCCAGCCATGCACTAGCTAGTGAATGTTTCCTTATTTGTTTTATAGCAATCTATACGTAAACTTGTTACATTTATTGTACGCATAGTGTAAAAAATGCCATCCTTCTTTTCTTTTGGTTAACTTAACGGCACTGAACAACCTGCCTGTTAGGGGCAACTCAGCGAATGATGAGGCCACGAAACAGAGTTGTCGATCTTTTCAAATTTTTATAGAAATACTGGTATAAATTATTGTTTTCATGGGTAAGTGTCAAGTAAAACGTATATGTATGAAGAACATTGTTGAATCGTTGTGAAAAGAAAACTTAACGAGAAGGACATATAGTTGAAACCGTGATGGATATATTTCATCACTCTTTTTTGTCTTTGTTGTGTATGTTTTTGTTTTTGGTCAAAAGGATAATTTCATCATTCTACAATATATATATTAATAGAAAAAAAAAACCATCGATCATTATATATGTGTCAATGTGTCAAATAGTAAGTAACAAATGTTGTGTAACATAAATGTTTCTGTAAATGTCCCGAAGAAAACTTATGAATTACAACCAAACTATGAAACTAACTTGTTTACACACTTCTCCTGACTGTTATATAAAACAGTGTATAATATTTTGGTAAAATCTACTAACTAAATGGGATTGGGGTATTGGATAATTAGTTGGGGGTCACGAGACTCAAGAAGAAGACTCGCGGAGTCAGGAAAGGAAACGCAAACCTAAAATTAAATAAGGGAGGGGGCCATCACCTGACAAAACTTAACCGATTTTATTTGCATGGCTCAGAATCTCTCTTCCTTCTTCATTCGTTCATTCATTATCTCAATTGGTCCCATACCTCCATGTTATTTTCAATTATTACATATCCTTCTATTTAAAAAATTTGTCTGGCCCTCACAAAACATATACTACATATACATTTTTAGATATTTTTAGTACGTTAATTGTCCAACTTCATGAAAACTCGTTCTCTTCCATACTCACATGCATACACTAGCTAGTCTAATCAATTCTGGTTTATAATTATGATGAATAAAGGGAGAAAAATTGTATAAATTATCTATGCATTTTTTTTTTTTAATACCAATACCCATTCAAATTTTTTTGTATTAGAAACTTTTAGAAAAAAAAAATCAAATAATATAATCGTAAAGAGAGGAAGTAAGTTACATACATGTCAACCATTTCGTGTTGAGCCAATTCGCATGTCATTGGCAATTACAGATTGTAGATCAAAAAAGCCCATTGGGTTGGTAAACTAATTTAAATCTAGGCCCAAACAATCCGAATCACAAAATATTCATTATCATATTCTAATCACGAAATTCATATCATAATCAAAATCAAAATCATACCACATAAATTAAAATTAACGTTGGCTAATTTCCTAAAACGATAATGTTTCTGTATTCAAAGTTTTCAAAACCCTAAACGCCAAATTCACTCACTCTCCTTCTTCTTTCTTCTTCCTCTGCATCTGTAACTAGAACATCATCACAACGACAACAACAAAACCCTAAATCCTTTAATTACATTTTTTTTTTTTCATCTCATTGCCTCACTCACAAGTCACAACCAACTTAAAATTAGGGTTTTATCTTATCCGTTTCTCTCTTCTTCAGAGTTTTAAAGACAACAAAAATGCTCAAAGAAGATTCTATGACGGAACGTTCAATCCCTCTTCTCTCCTCCACTCCGGCTTAAACCTTCTTTTCTTCCCAGAGGGTTATTTAATTAACAGCTCCTTTCAATTTCTCTTTATAAACCTATTCAATGCCGCAGATTACTACAACTTGTTTCTCTACGCCTACTGCTACTTTCTCAGCGTATTTGTACCATAACCGTATCCCTAATTTGGTACCGTCGGTTCGATTCTCAATTAAAGATAGTGGAACTCGAGCTTGGGTTAGACGAACCGGTACAAGATCCAGATGGTTCAATTCGAGCTCCCTTACGGCGGTGGCGGCATCATCGGAGGAGAAAGATTCTCCGAGCAAGTCGACGAGAACGAATCGTAGATCTAACGGCGGTGGTGGATTGGTTCGTAATCCAGATTTGTTGAAAATTCCAGGAGTTGGTCCAAGGAACCAGAGAAAGCTCGTTGAAAATGGAATCCAAGGTGTTGCTGAGCTCAAGCAATTATACAAAGATAAGGTAATGTGTTTATGTATAATGTATTCACAAAATTTGAAAGCTTTTTGTGTTGTTTCAATTGAAATGTTATACCTTTTACATGGTCTTCTCAGTTTTGGGAAGCTAGTCAGAAAATGGTTGAGTATCTTCAATGCTCTGTTGGGATTAAACATCGGAACCACGCTGAGAGTATAACAACGTTCATTAAACAAAGCGTGGACGAAGAAGAACTCAAGGATTCTTCTGAGACTAATAATAATAAGCCTAAGAGACGTTTGACGTTCTGTGTTGAAGGGAACATTAGTGTTGGGAAGACAACGTTTCTACAGAGGATAGCTAATGAGACCATTGAGCTTCGTGACTTAGTTGAGATTGTTCCTGAACCTATTGATAAATGGCAGGATGTTGGACCTGATCATTTCAATATCTTAGATGCTTTTTATGCTGAGCCTGAGAGGTATGCTTATACTTTCCAGAACTATGTGTTTGTCACTCGGCTGATGCAGGAGAAAGAATCTTCCTCTGGTGTCAAACCTCTTAGGTTGATGGAGCGTTCTGTGTTTAGTGACCGTATGGTTTTCGTGCGAGCTGTTCATGAAGCGAAATGGATGAATGAGATGGAGATTAGCATTTACGACTCTTGGTTCGATCCTGTGGTTTCTTGTTTACCAGGACTTGTTCCTGATGGGTTTATCTACTTGAGGGCTAGCCCTGACACTTGTCACAAGCGGATGATGTTAAGGAAACGAGAGGAAGAAGGTGGAGTGTCGTTAAAGTACCTCCAGGATCTTCATGAGAAGCATGAGAGCTGGCTCCTTCCCTTTGAGAGTGGGAACCATGGTACATTCTCTGTTAGTAAACCGCCTGTTCATATGGACAATGCACTTCATCCTGATATAAGGGATCGTGTGTTTTACTTGGAAGGAAACCATATGCATTCTAGCATCCAGAAGGTAAATTAAGTCTCTGGTGCTTATATTAGTTCATGGATTCTGAAGATAATATTTGCTTAGACTGGTTGATTGATTTTACAGGTTCCTGCATTGGTACTTGACTGTGAACCCAATATCGACTTTAGCAGAGACATTGAAGCAAAGAGACAGTGAGTTTTCAGTTACATTTACTCAAACTAACTCTTACCAAGTTTCCCAATCCTTACTCAAACAGCTTTTTCTGATTTGTTTTTTTTTTTATCAAAAGGTATGCACGTCAGGTTGCAGAGTTCTTTGAATTTGTTAAACAGAAGCAAGAAACATCACCAGGACATGAAAATGGAAGCGACTCAAGCACACCGCAATTGTTGATGCCACATAATGGAGGTCTTTGGATACCATCAGACGGTAATCATTTCCCTGGAGCTGCCCTACAGTCTTTAGATTTAAGAAAGGCGATGACTCTCATGACCAGATCACCGTCCTCATGATTTTCATTTTCGCCACCATCCGCTGATCCTGATTTTGCTCGGCTTAAGGATCCCTGGACCTGGAGATTGATTTTACGAATGTCAGTAGGTAATCTATCTATCACTAGGCAAAGTTTTGTTGTTTAGAAACATCTATCATCTATGAAGCTTGTGATGAATCTGGTGCTGCTTTTGTACTCTTTCGATGTAAAAAGAAAAGGATCGTTTTATAGTTGTGCTGTCTTCCCGTGATGCTGTTAAGTGTGTCGCAAGGTGATTGCTCTTACCGATAATCCGAAAAAGTTGGCTTCACATCTCTTTTGTTCATCTGTAGTGTTGTATCCTGATTCTTGCAAAGTTAGCAAAACTAGTCCACTGGTTAATTACTGTTTGATCTCTAATTCTATGATTAAATAGTCCATTGGTTTTGCATTGTTCAATGTTCATCGTTATGGCAAGTAGGCTTGAATCTGTTAGTGTGCTTGATTCGTTTATATATTTTTGGCCAAAACACATAAACTGAAGACCTTTGTGCCTACGAATCTCAATTGTATCACAGATTTTATGTCCAATCTATATTAACATTTTTAATGTACATTTTTTGTGTTTTGTGTTATGCCCTTTTAGTTTTGTTTATTTAAAAAGTTATTTACAACATTAACCTCTAAAAAATTTCCAAAACTAACATTACTCCAGATTTTGTTTCCTAAATATTTTACATTTTATTTCAATTAAAAAATAACAGCAATCAATATGGAAATAAAAGCTATCATATATTTAACCATACATTATGTTGTGTTTTGAAGATATTTTATATCTGAATCCTTCTTCGTAAACAAAGAATAAAACAATTTGATTCTCATTTTGTTTTCCAAAATCTGTGAGCTTTGATTATTAACGTAATAAAAACTTCGATTGAAAATTATTTAAATATTATAATTAACATATATAAACTTAATAAAAAATTTAATTATTACGAATATGTAAAATTAAAAAAATTTCTAAAATACTATATAATGTGGTTATATTGTAGATGAGTTATAAAGAGAACATGTTGAAATAAATAAAATATTATTAAATTTGTGTTAACACGGGTTAAATCTTCAATTAATTATTTATCAACACTACTATTTAGAATATTTGACATAAAATCAAGTTGATTTAACTAAGATTGTATATAAGAATTAAATCATTAGGAAAAATGTGACTTAGTCACATCGTATAATTATTGATTATGTATTTTAGATCCCTTATTTTTTGTTATAATAATTAAAAATCAAAATAGAATCTCAAACACTAAACAAAACAAACTAAATATAACAAACAAATGGTCATGACGTGTCTTGCAGGTAAAAAAATAATATAAATATTTAGCCATACAACAACTAGAAAATTTAGTTATTCCTTTATTTACACAACATTCAATATTTAACATATAGATACAACATAAAATATAAATTATATGCCCGCGGGTTCAAATCTAGTTGAGCTTTATTAAGTCAACCCTTAACTTTACTAAATCAGTAGTATTTATTCTATTAAAGCTGAAGTACTCACTAGACTCAAATTAGACCATGACTTTGTTTTGGTACGTTTTTCATTAAAAATGATTAGAGAATCACTTAATTTAATTAAATTAACCTATGATTACCATTTTTCGCAATGACCATTATACCCTCCATTCAATCACTAAATATCTGCCGGGTCGAGACGCGGATCCTGTATGATCCGGAAACAGAAGAAAAAAATTAACGGATCTGTTTGTACTCCATGTCTAAAATATTCGGATCATGTTTTTGATTTGGTTCAATAATAGTTATTTCCGTTACCAAACAAAGTTATTCTTTAGAGGCAAACACTCCGATTTAATTGTTTTTAAGGTATCTAAATTAAAACCATATATGTTAATTACCAAAATTTAAGCTAATTACTTAATTATTGAGATTGATCTTATCAATTAATCTTTCAGTATAATCTTTTAAAAAAAATATTTTGTGATTCAGTTAAAATCTTTGAAAACGAATATTCATCTTACCAAATCTTACTACATTGCTTGATTTCCGAGATTATCATTTTTCTCTACTCTTTTACGATAAAGTTTGAAAATGAATATTCATCTATCAGTTGGAACGAATCAAGTAAGTAAATATATTTTGCGTATATTAGAAATATCAAATCTTAACTTCTAAGTGATAACATAAATCTACCTAATTTCACTATAAATATATTATGAGCTTCCTATTGAAATATTATACTAAAAGAAGACATTTAAAATTCGTTAGACAAAATGATGGCTCTCCCCCTTTCACATACTCCCTTGAAAGATCTGAAACCATACAAAAATATTTGGCGTATTCAAGTTAAATTCTTCATAGTTGGAGAATAAATACCGCTAAACTTGGTGAATCAATAGAACTGATTCTGGCTGACGAAACAGTATGCATTTTAGTATAGATTTAATATTTCTTTACTAATCGATTAATATCAATTCATTCTAACTGTGTTTTTTTTGGGTTTATATAGGGTGACAAAATAGGAGCTACTGTGAGAAAGGATCATATCAAGAAGTCTGAAGCTGATTTGGAGTATTTTTGTTTGGTTTATATAAGGTGTATTTTTGTAATCCTTCAAACTCTATATTACAAAAATACAAATTACAAAAAAAAGTAACTAACAAAATATATAATCCTGTGTTGTAGCAGGAGGTATCACCTAGTACTAGCTATTATTGTAACAATGTAAGTGAAAAAAATGAGGTAAACAGACCAAAGAAAGAAGAATATGAATTATGTGATTAAAACAAATGGGTAAAGGTTATCACTTGTCAAATTATCATATCCCCACTAGTAGGGGCAACTAGAAGAAGAAAAAAGAACGATAATACAAATTACGTGAAACTAACAAAATTTTAGGCCGCAAAGAATGGACGAACAAATTAACAAGTCCAAGAATAAGATCTCTTAATGACAGGTTTGATCTGTTTATCTTCTTCCAATGAGATCATTCCAAGATGAGAAGGATCTTCCAACAACATCTTGGCTACCAAGTAACCAGCGATGGACCATGTCTGAAACTTCCTCGCTTGTTTTCCTATGAACCTTCCAGATTTGCCATCGTAGTATTCAGGCCAACCGTCCTTCAAAAGCCGTGCTTCTGTCAGGTCTATTGCCCGCTTCGCTATCTGCGGCCTTCCAGTCTTTATGCACGCAGCTGTTAATAGCCACAACAACACTGCCCCGGAGAAAAACAAGAACAATGATTAGCCAGCCGTACATAAAGTAAATAGTACTACTCAATTTATACAAGTAGGGAATTTTGACTAATGAAAACACTTTCGGCAAAGAAGATTTATGAATTTTTTTTGTCTACAATGATTTTGTTTCCAACTTTTAAAAAGCATAAACGAAATTTTAAAAAACTAACACATTCCTTTTTTTGAAATTGTCAGTATCAAAAATTGGTTTAGTTAAAAACATATAATAATTTCAAGAAAGAATAGAAAAGAGAATTCACCTGGCCAAGAACCTCCGTTATGGTAACTCCAACGAGTATTCTTAGGGTCACAACCAGTAACAATCCTCCACTCATGGCTCTCGATCGCCGGATGACAAATCTTAACCGGCATCTCACCAACCAGCTCCTCCCACCGTTCCTCAATCAAGTCCATGATCGCAGCCGACTGCTCAGGGGTAGCTAAAGAACCAAGAATCGCTACACAGTTACCAAGAGCAAACCACCTGAAATCCATACGAGCTGGACTAACGTTTCCAATGAAGTAACCGCCACGTAGAGGCATGGAATCAAACACCCACTCAGGGATCGAGTCAGGGATGACGTTGAACTTGTTGACCGCCGTGTGCGAGTACTCCTCTGTTTTGTAACGGTAGATGTCATTAAGCTGCTGGAAATCAAGCCAGAAATAGCTTCTCATGTGGAAGCTAAGCGCGTGTAGCCTCTTCACTATCCTCTCCATGAACTCTTTCCCTTCCGTGTCGTGTTTTAGCATCGACATTGCTGATCGTAGAGCCATGAAGAATAGAGCTTGGATCTCTATCGGGTACCCGTAAACCCCCTACGCAAGATTCACTTCGTTAAACACTAACTCTGTATAATCAATACAAAGTTACAACCCTAACTAGTTATTTACCATTCTTCGATCGACCATGGAGCAGCCGTCAGCGCAAAGCAATGTGGGGAAAGTATCAAAGCCTTCGGAGAGACAAAGAGAGAGAATGAGTCTCATTCCCTTTTGACATTCATGTGTTTCAGCTAGTGAAGTGTCTCCAGTGGACTTTGTGTATGCTCTGAGGAGAATGATCCACCAAAAACCTGAGTCAACCGGAGCAACTCTTCCAATAGCGCTCTCTCCAAAGTCAGCAATGACAGTGTCGGTTTTCTTGATCGGGTCGTGAAGGATCTTGAAGCTAGCCGGCATGGCGCCTTCCCCAAGCTTGAACCTGTCGATCTTTTTCTCTCTTCCTTGGATTTGAATTGTCTTGAGGAGGAAGTTCTTGACTATGTCTGGCTCTCCGTTCATGAGGAAAGCTAGTGCACTTGGAACAAAGTCTCTTACAAACACCTAACCAACATTTTCACAAAAACAATGCATCCCAAAGCGTTAACGTAATAACAGAATCATTTGAAAAACAGAGGAAGGTTTAATAATGAAACACAAAAACAATACAAAGGAAAGAAACCAAACCTGATCATAGTTCAATACTTCCTCAGAAGCATGGTCATAAGCAGCAATAGTACCAACGGGTTGGCCACGAAAGTAAACTAACGATCGTCTCAATGCATCCCAAGCCTCAGCAACCATAGGATGAGGCTCAAACGAGTTTCTATCCGAAGACACTGGAGTTTCCAACCCGGACCTGCCTCCGGGAGAATTAACGGGTTCAAAGATTCCCATTTCGCTGAACGACCTCTCATCGAACGATCTTTTCCGTTCAATATTTAGCCTCGGCCGGTCAAGTAACCGTGATATGTCGTCTAGCTCTGAGATAGAGCTTGACGAGTTTACTGCTTCCATTGGTATTATAGATCTGGATTAAAAGGATATAACTATAAATTAATTAAAACGTTTTTTTTGTTTTATGGAAATGATGATTAACGTAAAAATTGGACTTATCTAAGATAAAAGTAATTAAAACATTAGTAATCTTCATAAGTACTGTTCTTAAGGATGTAACAAAGAAAAAGAAAAAGAATCGTACATGTATTGTGGAAGCTTAGATCTGAGAAGGTTAAAGATAAAAACATAAAAATAAAACGGACCTTAATTACGACGGAGAGATAAGATAATCTCCGAGACGGTGTAGAAATGTGTAAAAGAGAGAGAGAGAAGAAGAGAAAAAAAAGGAAAACGTAAGGAAGAGAAGAAATATATATAGAGGGAAGGAAGATGAGAGACGACGACGACGAACGTGGAAAGTCTCTCGTTATTTGTTTTCTTCTTTATCTCTCTCTCGTTCATTGACTGTGGTAATGGTGGAGACAAAGCTAGTGGCTTTGGTCGTTAGCGAGAAGATGATTGGAGCGTGTTGTTCACGGGGAGGAAACGACATCGTTTTCTTTTTGAGTTCTGACATGTTTTTAAATTTGGCTTAAGATGAATCGATTGGGTCATTGGACTTTTCGCCGGTTCGATTGGCTTTTCTTGATTTTTGTTTCGTTTATTTTACATTTTTTTGATAGTTTTTGGCTTTTTCACTTTTCAGGTTTAAATAGTATTGTAGTAATGTTTTGATAGGTTGACCAATTGGCCAATTGGCATAGTCTTTGTCGGAGTTCAGTGTCCATCACTTATCTATTCGGATTTTAAAGTATCGGGCAAGTTGCATGCAGTTTGTATCTTTACCTTTTTCGTTTTGGTATCAATATTAAGTGTTTGTATTTTTCACTTGTATAAAACCATGTATTATATGTGTGTATAGGACCAGAACCTGTTTGGTAGAGAAGTACATGCGGAGAATAGATTTTGGTGGCGTTGAATTCGCGTTTTCCAAATTTAGGCAAGACATTAATATTTCATTAGTTGGTCTAGCTTTTCTCTTTTCTTCTCTTACCATTTGTTGATCAAGATGATGATACTAAAATTTGCATGAATACAAAAAACTTTGGCTACTATATAAATCCACGTCTAGTTCCAAAGAAAACCGTGTACGTTATATATCAATTCAGGCGATAATTGCATAAACTGATATAGTTGAAAATACTTTTGCATTGCAAGTTGAGATATTTTATTAACGTGGATTTGGCTATAAAGAAAAACATGTAATAGTCATATGTTTGTTTCACTAAATTCTCAGTTCTAGTATGTTTATGGTGGCTTATGGTGGTCAAACCTTACAACCAATGGCTTATGGTGGCCAAACTTTACAGGTGAATCTTGACATGAGAAGTGGCCAAACTTCATTGTTGAAACTTGACATGAGATTTTGGTTTTTTAGATTCTTTTCAAATATTTTTTGGTTTTTTAAAAAAATAGATTTTTGTTAAACTATAAAATCAAAAACAAATTATCGATCTATGAAGAAAAAATTAGACCTACCTAAAATCAATATAAGACCATTTTCCAACCCCATTTTTAACAAGCCTCATTTTAACATATCTTATTTTTATAATATAAATGACATATTGTATACTGTTTACAAAGTTTCTCAACAGACAGCTAGGGTTTTTTTTCTAGAAAAGAGACGCGGCGGATGACCGAAGATGACTACCCTCAGATAAGTTACGAGGTAGTTTTGTTTTTTTTTCATTTAGGTTAAACCATGTTTTTTTTTTAAATGATATTTTAGAAATTTATGATTAAAATGTCCCAAATTTGAAAATTAGTGATTTTTTTTTAACATTTATTCTGAGATTTTATTTACGTGGATTTGGCAAAAAAGAAAATCGTGTTGTTCTTCTCTAAGGCCTTTGGTATGGTGAATAGTTTGTTCCAACTTCTAGGAGAAGTGTTAACTTAAGTACTTATGCTTATTTTCAAGCCTCAGTTATTATTAACTATACTTGTTGTTAAGTTCACTATTTGTGTACGACGGCCAAATGGTGCGTTAACTTAATAGTTTGCCATTACATACTAAACATGCTTTTATCTTTGTTATCAGCTTCTAAGGAAAGATAGTGATGATATTGACATAGCTATTGATAATATGTCCGGAAGTGAGTTTCTTGATAAGTTAGAGGAGTATTTATTTTCCTAGAGATGAATAAGTGCAAGGCGACATTGTTATTGAAAGGTTTTGAAACTTTCTTTTTGGCTTGTGACTCCCCTTGCTGAATTTAATTAAGTCCAATACGCTATAATTTGTTTATGTTAACTGGGTGCACAAGGATTGGTGCACAAGGCTGATTCATACAAACAATGGGCCCATTAACACGAGGCCCATTCTAAACCCTATATATGACTCGGACGCCAACGCGGGGTTGGTACTTTTGTTCGCTACAATTAGTAATTTTCAAAACTCTCTAGTCGATATCGAGATCCAGCCCTAACCCTGCTTGCCCATCTCTCAGGTGACCTGAGTCAGGTCAGTTTCTCGCTCCTTATTTCACTGTTACTTCGGAACGATTACGGCCTTGTTCCTCCTCTCTCTCTCCGGATGTTTATCTGATGTGTTTGATTTTAGCTCTAGATTAGAAGTCCTGATGAAACCATGGACGGTTCAACCAAACCAGAAGGACCTGAGGAGCAGCTTGAACCTGAGAAAGCATCGGAGGACCAGCTTGAACCAGAAGAAGCACCGGAAGAACAGCTTGTACCAGCGGAAGAAGCACTAATCGTCCCGGCGGGTCCTATAACAAGGTCACGGTCCAAGAGGTTCAACCAAGACATTAGTGGACTACTCAAGGAGCTGAACAAGAAGCTAGAAGACGTGGCTCAAACCACTTTCACCATGCTCACAGCTCAAGGTGCTCGGTAAAGGGTAAAGTGTTGCTTTGGTGCTCTTTTTCCCTTGGTCAAGTTTTGTCCCATTGGGTTTTCTTGACAAGGTTTTTAATGAGGCCTAAGTAACATTTTTAACCCCCTTTGCTAGCACAAGTTGTGGTCCAAAGCCCATTACAAAGCTTTGGCCCATTTTCTATCTCTTTCTCATTCAAACTTTGCATTTATTGTTTTATCATTTCCTAGACATCTTGCAATAGCTTGAACTTGAACTTGCAAGGTTATCTAGGGTTTTATCTTCTCTATCTCGTCCCCCTACTTCTCCTATTTAAAGACCATGTATCTCTTCTTTGTAAACCATCAAACATTTTAATCAAAAACTTCTTTCTACTTGTTTGATCTGAGGAGTGTGTAATATCTTCTCAACTTGTCTTCTTCTTAGTGTGTCATATCTAAGTTGGATTCGAGCCTGAAGTCTAAGAGATTTCCATCTCTCTTGGAAGTTCATTTCAATCCCCTTTTCATCCGCTGCATCATTTCACCATTCCATCTCCTTCAATCCGCTGCATAAACCACCCCTTCACCTTCCATTTGATCAATCTATTGTATCTTCGATCCATTGATCATCATCAATCCATCCGATCATCTTCAAGACCTTGCAAATGTGTTCTTGGGAGCAGATTCCTTGCCAGGAGTCTATCATGTGGTATCAGAGCAACCACTCTGCAACCAGGTTTTGAATTCCAATCGTCACTTTTTGTATTTTTCAGATCTGTCGCTTCGTCTTACAAGAGTTTTATAAAATGTTTTACTCGTTCAAAAATTACAAACTCAACTGTTTTGGAACCAGGAACGAGTCTAGTATTTTTGAAAATTAATTTGAGAATTTTTAGACTCGTTTTCATAATTTTCCCAGATCTGTTTTCATTTATGCGTTTTTGGAACTATTTACTGGTGGATCTTTGTTTTCTTTGCAGATACCATGGTGACGTCAAAAGAGAAAGAGTCATCTACATCCAGTCTTGAAAGGAGGATTCTTCAGACTGTCACGACCATGCTTGATGCAAGATTTGGCGCTCTACACTTGAATCAAACCAACCCGGAAGCAAATCAGCGTCAAAGGCAACACCAGGATCTTAAACCCAAGCCACCAGATGACACATCTAGATCAACCTGGAGCAGCTTACAGAAAACCTCTCATACTCCCAAATCTAAATCTGTGATTCATTCTAAAATCTCTTTAGCTCATAAACTCTATAAATTTACAGGAAAAGGAGATTACCTTGAATGGGAGAAACACATGAAGGATTGGTTCTACTACAAGGATATCCCAGGAAATGAGAAATTAGCTTTTGCACTTACCCAACTCACAGGAGACGCTTACAAATGGTGGTTGCAAGAAGTTGATGACCGTTGGTATTACAAGGAGCCAAATATCACAATGTGGAGAGATCTTAAGAAGCTTCTAAGGAACAAGTATGCTCCACAAGCGCTACACCGTGCTGCCCAAGCCAATGTCACAATCCAAGCAGTTCCTGAAAAGAAATCCGTCAAAGTACCAGACCAAAAGAAAAACCCAACATCTGTGGAGGCTAAGGCGCAATCAGATCTTCTTGAGGCATTAACCGAGTACATTAAATTTGAAAAGATGGATACTAAGTCAACATCTCAACCAAAGAAGGTCCCTGAACAGATTATCGTTCAAGAGCAAAGTCTAGAGCCATCGCTTGAATCATGTAGTGAACCGAAGCAATGTAAGTCTTCCACACTTTCAAAATCCAAGGAAATAACTGTTCAAAGTTTAAAAAATTCCAATTCTTGTATGATGCACTTGTCTTTGCCCAAAAGTGTTGAGATAGGTACAGATTCTAATGGAGGACAATGGAAGCAAGCAGATCAAGAAAAGGAGAATAATGAATTTGAAAGAAAGGATCAGCCCAGACCCAAGGAGAAACAGCTTGGAGAAGAAGCCAAGGAAAGACAATTCATTTCTGAGGATGATGTTGTTATACCAACTGGACCTATGACTCTATCTCAAGCTAAGTGTGATCTTTCTTTTATCCAATCTGATTTTGTGCTTGAAAAACTAACCCATTTTGAACCGGAGCAACCGAGTAGTATAATTTCATTTTTACAGGTTCAAGAAGAAGAGTCACTAGAAACAAAACAAATTAGTTTTCCATTGATTAGTGATTTGGAGCAGATCAGCATTGTGCCAAACCCAGTTCCTATACCATATCTTTGTGACTACCCAAGAAAGTACTGTAAGGAAATTGATTTGGTTAGGACAAAGCCTAATTTTTTTGTTTTGATTTCTGCTCAAGATGAAAAACGTTTTGGTTTACAAAATGTGAAAGAATTTTGTGTTTCAAAATCTATTTTTGACAAAATGATTCCAAGTTTTGAAACATCTGCTTTTAAAGAGTTCTTTAAGCCAAAAGGTTTGTTATTTGAAAAGTTTCTTGAATTTAACTCTTCTTTGAGAGTTTCTTTGAGTAGCATTGTGATTGAGCCGTTTGGAAATATAACTGAGCATGTAATGGTTAAACCTTTTTCTAAAATGAGTTATTTCCTTGAAAAAGAGTTGTGTGAGTTTAAACTGTTCATTGAGCTTTGCAAACCAACTGTGAAAGATCATGTTTTTTATTTCTCTATTTCAAGTATAATGCACTTGCTCTTTCCCATGATTGCTAAGAAAGGAACATGTTACCTGAAGAAGCAAAATTACTTTGGAGAAGAAAGATGTTCTGTTCAAATCAAGGAGAAACCACCAGATATATGCCATCAAATGATTTATCATTTTGGAGTTAGAAGCTGGAAGTATCTTAGTGAAACAACTTCAATCGCTCAAGGATGCTCCATTCTTAAACTCTATTTTGATTACAGTTACATGAATATCTGTTTGATTTTTTTCTATGTGCCTAAACTGTTTCGTTTTGATGTAGGAGATCTTGTGTTCTTACAAGATAAACCAATAAACTTGGAACATGGAAAAGTAGTCAAAGCTTTCTCGACGCTCAAAGATGAACCACCTGATGCAACACTTGTGCTCATACCAAACTATCATAAGATAAGTATTTTTATTCTCAATGATACTTTTATCCAAAAGTACACAGATATAATTCACTTGTCTTTGTCAAAAGAGCCAAATACAGATTTTAGAGTGGTCAAGAAGCGCATAATCAAAACTGAAAAGAAAGTAGGAGATAAACGATTCAAACCACCTGATTTGGATCAAGATGAACACCAAGATGTTAGCAGTTTCATACTGATCCAAGAAGAACCCCCAGATCCACTTCCATTAATCATGATGAGCATTGATCATACCCAAGGCATTATTCAGCTAAGTACTTCCTTAACCCAATCTTTTTCTCAAGATTCTAGAGCTTTGATTATCAGTTTGTTACATTCAGAAAATCTTGGGAAAGGGTTAGGTTTATTTATAGAAAATTCAAAACAAAACAAGAATAGCGATTTGTACCAAGCTCAGATTTTTACCATGACTATAATGACACACTTGATCTTTGCCAAAGGTATTGACAACTTTGCAGGTACAAAAGAGGAGCCCCCAGATTTAGCAATTCTTTCGTCCAAAATCTTTGCGAGAAGCGGGATTGGAGATCTTTTGATGCATGATCTTAAATCCAATGGTTGTTTTAGGATGATCTTTGAGGTTGGAGAACAACTAATGGTACATTTGAAGAGTAAACAATTACCAGCTGAAAAAGAGTCAAAATTAATGCCAAATATCGATGGACCGTTCACAATGCTCAAACGAATCAACAATGATGCCTACCAACTCGACCTCCAAGGTAAGTGCAAAGTTAGTGGCAGTTTCAATGTTTCTGATCTTTTTCCTTCTTGTGCAGATAATTCGGATTTGAGGTCAAATCCTTTTCAAGTGGGAGAGGATGATGAAACCATGGACGGTTCAACCAAACCAGAAGGACCTGAGGAGCAGCTTGAACCTGAGGAAGCATCGGAGGACCAGCTTGAACCAGAAGAAGCACCGGAAGAACAGCTTGTACCAGCGGAAGCAGC